>NC_059373.1:7784000-7839546 GCF_019703515.2 Myxocyprinus asiaticus | reverse complement strand
GCTGGAAGTTGTGGTGATGGGGGTGTGGCCGAGCGACATCTGTGGAGAGTGATGTCAGGAGAGGAAGAGCGGTAAGGATTGACACCTGTGGGAAATTATCTCTAACAGCTGTTTGTGTTTGCAGTGAGAGCTGGAGAGGGATAAAAGGTTAATCCAGACCGCCGGAGGGCAGAGAGAGAGTGACGCACAAAGCTGTGTGTGTCTGTGTGTTCATTACTGCTGAAAAGCATTATTTTTGTGTGTGTATTTTGAAAAGTGTGGAGAATAAACGACCCACGTGTACTGTTAATCTGGCCCCCGCTTCCACCTAGTGCAAGAGATTTATCACAGAAGTATTTTGTTCTTCTGTCTATTTGTCTATAATATGTTATAAATTTAGTCACCTTGCTGTGTATGTAGTTGTGCTGATAGTTCTGTAGTGGTTGTCCATCTAGCAGGATCTGTCCCTGCTGAGGCTGATAGAATCTCTCCAGCAGACTCACACAGGTGCTCTTCCCCCCACCTGACATTCCCACTAGAGCAGTCATCTGACCCGGCTTCAACTCCAGAGAGAAGTTCTAAAAACAGAAGAAAAGGAAAGATAAATTCAGTAAATTATTTAACTTCATGTAAGACTGTTGGTCCTTCTTGATGTGAAAATACTAATGTATATTACTATGTGTAAACAGCATATTACACATTATACAGATACCTAATTTATTCAAATTTGAGATGTATGTGAACTGTCTGAGAAGCTAGTCAATGTTTACAAAGATCAAGAGAGATAAAGTTAGTGTCCCTCAGTCTAAGAGCTGTACCTTTAACACATTGTGGTTGGGTCTTCTGGGATAGGAGAAGGTGAGGTCCAGAAAGTTGACATGTCCCTTGAGAACATTGGGCTGCAGGTTGCCATCAGTACTGACTTCAGGCTTTCGGTCTAGGTACTCAAACACTTTACCAGCCGCACCCACTGAGTTCAGCATGTCTCCAAAGATATAGATCAAAGTCTGGAATTGAGATAAAGATTTTGCAGCTATTAAAATATCATAGTGCAGCTTCTAATAAGTTAAGAATAAGCATGTTTATTTATTTTTTTTATTTTTTATTAAATGTAATTGTTAGGGCTGCGGCTTTATGTGATGCATCTTTTCACAACACTTTACAGTGTGTCACCAGGGAAATCCATTCTTTTAAAAGTAGATACGTATTTTAAAAGTTGGTAGGTGGATAGTATGAGCATCGCCACAATTTTCAAAAATAGAATTAACTTTAAAACATGGAATGTTATGGAATATCACATAATTGGGATAAAAATATATTTTTACTGTCAAAAACATACAGAAACTGAAAGGGCTTCACATAGGATCTGTTCCAAAACTTAGTGAGCTGCCTCGCTGTCTTCCGCCTACAAAGGCAGCTGTCTTACATGGCAGCATCCTAACTGAAATGATGAATTGGTACACTCTTCATAGGTAGCAACTCCACGCAATTCTGGGTATTGCAAGTCATCTTTCCTACTTTCCTACTTCTCGGTTCACATGCGATCACTCACTACAAGTAATCTAATAAAATAATTTCAAATAAAACAATATGACAGAAACATATTAATACTGTGTAGTTATATAATTTGTATGTAATCTTCAACATTGTGTTTTGAATTGTGCTGTGAGGATCTAAATAAAAATACTTCAGTTTATAGATATAATGCAGTGTTGTTGAAAATGTACTGTTCTATTTTCATTTGATTAAAGTTTTAATGAATTCTAGCCTTTTAATGTTAAAACTGAATTAAACAGTCAAATATGGAATTCTGAAAAATAAAATGGAAAACATGGAAATTGTGAAAAATAAAACGGAATTTGAAGGGGGAAAAAGCCATAACAAACACCTTATCAATCTAAACCTAATGTTAAATATTTTCTCTACTCAAACAAGCAGAAACTCTTGTTGACTAATTCTTTTTTTATTTTATGCTCTATATCATAGACTTAAACATGTCATGATGTCAGAAATGTCATAGTCATAAACACACCACTTTTTGTGTACTTTTGGATAAGAAAACATCTGCAGAGAAAAGGAAAATAGGATTGGACATTTTTGGCCACCCCCTCTTTGGCTCTTGCCAATATCAAAGCGCAAGAAGCCTACATGTCATTTACTAACAAACAATATACAGTATAAACTTTTTGACTCAAGAGGATAGACAGAAACTTTAAGAAAAGAAAAAATAAACAAAGCAATACCCTAATGTTCCTGCCAAGGTCTGACTGATAGAGAATGAAGGAGACAAGATTCCCTGTGCTCATCTGTCCATATTGGATAAAGAGCCTCCCATAGTACAACATGGCCACCTTCATCCCCAATTCTGTCATCTGCAAACCAAACAAACACCGGCAATGAGAAAAGATCAATATCCATGCAGATCCATATCAACATGTAGAGATATTTTTCTTAAAATGTACTTTGAAGAAAAAAAAAAAACATAAATAGTTTGCACAATAAACCCATACTAACCCGTCTAACTAGCAGGTAAACTGCCCTGACTGTGTCCCGTCGGGTCTTTAGATTATGAGTGTTCATCAAGCGGACATTATAGCGTCGGGCTTCCCCCGGTTCTGTCCTGAAGCTCTTTACAGTCCTGATGCCTGAAACGGCCTCCCCAGCAGTTTCATTAGCATGTGCCATGGAGTCCTGAACTTCTTTTGACAGCCTCTAAAAAGGTCATAAAAACTTACACACTACTAAACAATGACAATATTGACTGACACCAAAACCAATTATTATTTCAAAATCGTCTTTCTATTTCTTGCTTTAGTCAGAGAGTCTGGGTTTCTCGGACCTCAAGCCCAGTCCTTTGCTCGAGCCTCTCCATTATGGACAGCACGCCAAATCCGTTTAACTTCATGTGCTCCAGGACTCTATGAACTAGTGAACTCGTGAACCCTAGATTAGGAACTATTGGTATACATCATGGTAGAGCCTGTTATGGCTTCATACCTGATAATGGGTGTCATATATGTTCTGCAGTAAGCCCGTCAGTGGTGTTTCCATCAACATCAGTAGTGTGAGCTTCCAAGACAGGCTCACCATCAGATAAAGCATGCCCACGGTCTTTATCATGGTCCGCAGAAGAACATTAACATTCAGTGCCACAGCCCGGCCCATCAGAGTGGTGTCTGTGGACAGTCTAGATGTGATATCACCTGAAAGACAGAACATTAAAGACAATGGTATCTCATAGACAAAGAATGGCAAACAAACATGAGGTCTGATGTTTGAATACACAGGACTACCTGTCTTGATGGTCTCAAAGAAGCCAATGTCTTGTCTGACAATGGACCCAAACAGTTGCACCTTGACTCTGCAAGTGAAGCTATTGATGGCACACATGAAGAGGCCTCCGCGACAACCTGCACTGAAAGAACTGGGCAAAAACTGTAAACATTAGGATACTGAATGGACATTTTTGTAATATAGCACATATGTTTTGCTGCACCAACCTTCCCAATGAGAATAATCCCATGAGAATGATAGCAGATCTAAAGTTATCCCACTGGTACTTGGAACCTAAAATGTCAATCACTTCTCCTGTGTACAGTGGGATGAACATCTCACCTGAAACACATAAGAAGGCAACATCTGACTTTACAATGCAGGTTTACAAACACTTGATATTATAAGTGAAGTAAATACAATGGACTACTCACAGAGGACAGCTAAAGCCAGGAAGACAAAAGCTCCACACAATAATATGTAGTCAGGTTTGTAGAAACGGATGACCCTCATGAAGAGAATTCTTGCCTTCTGTTTGCTCGCTTTGCCGTTACCTTCTCCGTTCGTGTCAGGCAAAGTAATTTCCCATAACAGACTAGCCAAAGCAGCAGCAACGGTACCGACAAGCCACATATTTAATTTATCTAGCCGATAGTTGCCAAAGATAGTCGAGCGTCCGGTTTCGTACACCGAACCGATTAAACAGTGGACTGCAATCCATCGCTTTATCAAGCGATCTGCGGCATCTTTACAGTAAAGGGATCCAGTGTACAGCAGTGTGCATCGCAGTCCAGATTCAGCCCATTGGCGTAACAGACTAAGGTCAAGATTACTTGGACGAGACTTAAACAAAGTTCCCCCGAGGTCCAGAATGTAAACGATGATTATGTCCACACATAATATACACGCGAACGCCAAAACCTTCCGCATGTTGCATATATAAATCAGTTAACACCGTAATGCGAAATAACCCACACACATAGCCTAGGCTACTATCAAAAAAATCATAAGATATTTTTGGTAGTTGTTTTTATTATTACGCTTTCTCCCGTCTTTCGCCCTTTTTTTAGACGAAGTCCTCTTAACTCTCTCTTATATTTTAAGGCAGGGTTAGTTCAGGACACTGATATTGGTTTTCTTTCACTTTCGATTTCGCGGGACTTGGGGGGTTTCCCTCCAAAACATAACAAAAATAACAGACGCATTTTACAACGTTGCCCTGCGCAACGTTCTAATTTGAACATTCAATCAATCAGTTCCAAATATTTTCAAATTTAGCTGGTCACCCAGACTGGTAGGCTGACTGGTTTTAGAGGGGTTTTGGACACTTTAGCTTGTCAGATCTCCCAGCTTGACCATCTTGAGTGACCATCTTGGGCTGGTTTTAGATTTATTTTATTTTTTCTAGCAGGTCTACCATTGGTTCCTATTTATTAAGGGAATAATTATAATACTTAAATCTTCAAAACAAATGAATATTCTGGGTTCAGTACAAGTTAAGCTCAGCAGCATTTGTGGTATAATGTTGCCTCGTCAACATTAAAAGCAAAAAAAAAAAAAAAAAAAAAAAAAAACGGAGGTTTCAGTGAGACTTACAATGGGAGTGAATGGGGCCAATTTTTGGAGGGTTTAGAGGCAGAACTGTGAACCTTATAATTTTATAAAAGCACTTGCAATCATTCTTCTGTTAAAACTTGTGTATTTTTGAGCTGTAAAGCTGTTTAAATCGTCATTTTTACAGTCGTTTTAGGGTTTATGTTGTTATGTTGTCATGGCAACTAAGTTGTAAAATTGGCTATAACTTTACTCAAAAAAGGTTAGTAAGTGATTTTATCACACTAAAATCATGTTAAGATTCATATTGTTTAAGTATTGCAGCTATAATTTTGAAAGTCAGTATTTTAACATTTAAGGATTGGCACCCATACACTTCCATTGTCAGTGCCTCACTGTAACCCAGATTTGTGCTTTTTTAAAGAAAAAGTGGGATATGTCCAAATAAATTTTTGTTGTAATTAGCATTATGCCAAAAATGCTGTCGATTGAGTCTAACTTGTACTGAATCCAGAATATTCTTTTTACTTGTTTTTTTAAATTTATTTATAAATCTATTTTAAATTTATAAATAAGTCTGTTTAATTTTCAACAATTTTATATATATATATATATATATATATATATATATATATATATATATATATATATATATATACATACATACTTTTAATATAGGTAAATACCTCATAGCCCAAAATGTATGCGTTGTTGTAATCATTGTTAAATAGTGTTTTGTGTGGCAGTTAAACAACTCTAATATTTCTATTAATTATTATAAAGCTGTGTGAAAGTGAATATAGCAGTTCACGTAGGGGTATGTGTGTTTGTATGTGTATGTGCACAACTGATACAATCAAATTTTCACAATTTGAATATGCTGTTGTCTTGCTATATAAAGTATAACGTTGGTATGTTAACATGCAACATCTTTTATTTAACAACAATGTCTTTTATTTTACTCATCAAAAAATTTGGGTAGTTCATTTCCTAAGACACATTTCTCTTCTGTTCCATCTTGGTCAATGGTGGCAACATAGGCAACACCTCCACTTGAGCCATCTCGACCCATTGCTAGAGTCAGTGCTAGAAAAGAGAGAGAGACAGTTTTAACATCTTACAGTTAGAGATTAAGAGAGTGGGCAAAGAATCCTTTAGAGTTATCTGAAATCCTGTCAATCTGGTTGGAATTCAGTGCTGATCTTCATCCATTTTACAGTAATTTATAAAACAGTTATAATCAATAATAAAGTATGAGAAGCAATGCTTCTAAGGGGTTGTCCAATTAAATAATCTTAGGGTTCCATCTCTCACCAAAGGAGTAAACCAAAATGAACAAGAAGACTTTTCACATTTATAATGGTGAAGTCAAAGTTTTGACCTGAGCTGAAATGTTGGAATAGCATCATCTGCACTGATCAGTGCAAGACAGTCCAAAATATGACTATAAAAGTCTGAAAATGTTTGATATTAAGCAACATTTGTCAAGACACTGCTGCTAAATATGGTGCCACCTTGTTTAATAAAGATTATTCAAATAAAACTCACAAAGTGTCTCTCATGACAATGTATGCATTGTTATAATACATTGAAGACAACTCTTACCATTTACGACAAACTCTTGGCTTTCTCTCTTTGTCATGTTTTTCCGGTACTCTGCATCCACAAAGCCATTAATGTAAAAACTCCCAGAGCCACCAATAGCAAAAGGCTGCCTCGACAGCAAACCATTAAGTGTCACATACACCTGTTTGGATATGGGAGAAATGGCCATGTATACAATATAATTATTATAATATATAACATGTGTAGGACTTGTACGAATCTGACTTTTATGACTATTGACTAAATGAATTTTATACTATACATTTTATTCACTAAATACTATATCTGCACTCAAACAAAATACCTTCACAAAATATTACCTGTCCTCCTCCTTTCCTGTCCCACCCTGCAACAATAAGATGTGCTGATAGTTCCTCTTTGTATTTGTATGAAATATTCTTCACCAGAGTAGCAGCAGAGCATACCAGTGGGTCATCTTCCACCTCAATACTGTACAGGTACATTATTTTGGTTTATTATACAACATATTTTTGAAATAATAGAAAATTATCTCCATATACAGTATATTGCCTTGACAGACATTATGTATTTTGCCTTTGACAGTTAAAATAATTATCAAGTAGGCACATGGCCTAATGACTACAAGATAATAGTGATACCTGTGCACATCCAGTTGGTAGTTGACTATCTCAGCAATGGTTTGAGCATCAGCTGCTGATCCAGACAAAGCACAGTAGATCTTATCATGGAGGGGAGAGAGTTTGTTCATCACCCGATTCACCACTGACTCCCTGAGAACAAAATTCCAGAGAAGCAGCATTTCAGCGTGTGTTTTGTAGAACAGTACAAAGTTGTCCTACTATTCAGTTATTCGGGTGTTTTAAATTCTCAGTGGAAAGTTTTGCACTAACTGCTAATTGATTGAATCTGTTGCATCTGTACGTAAACTACAGCATGATTTTCTCTTACCCCGCAGACACACGCGAATCAGAGCCAAGAACAACTCCACCGTCAAAGGTAACAGCGATGATGGTCGTCTATAATGGCAAAAATATCCAAACTATTCATTTAAAAGAAAAAGGAGGCCTGGTTATATTCATAAAGGAATATTCCAGGTTCAACAGAAGTTAAACTCAGTCGAAGCATATATAGTTATAATATTGATTAACACAAAAATAAATTTGACTTGTCCCTCCTTTTCTTTAAGAAAGAGCAAAAATGTAGGTTACAGCGAGGCACTTAAAATGGAAGTGAATGTGGCCAATTTTTGGAGCGTTTAAAGGCAGAAATGTTAAGTTTATAATTTTATAAAAGCACTTACATTAATTCTTCTGTTAAAACTTGTGTATTATTTGATATCTTTACGCAGAAATGGTAAGTGATTTTAAGTCTTTTTTTTACTATAAATGTTCACTTTCACTTTCACATTCTTCTTTTATTTTGGGAGATTCTCATTCCTCATGCATTTCGCCACTTACTGGGCAAGGAGGAGAATTTATAGTTAAAAAAGGAAAAGAAAAAAAGGGATAAATATTGATCTGTTTGTCAACCACACATATATATCATCATATTGCTTCTGAAGTCATGGATATAACCACTGGAGTTGTATAGTTTACTTTTATGCTGCTTTTATGTGCTTTTTGGAGCTTTAAAGTTCTGGACACTCTTCACTTACATTAAATGAACCAACAGAGCTGAGATATTTTCCTAAAATTCTTCGTTTGTGTTCAGCAGAAGAAAGAAAGTCATACACATCTGGGATGGCATGAGGGTGAGTAAATGATGAGTTTTGGTTACACTATTCCTTTAAGGGTTGGCCTCATACACTTTAATTGTAAGTGGCTCACTGCAA
Organism: Myxocyprinus asiaticus; assembly: GCF_019703515.2. NCBI lineage: Eukaryota > Metazoa > Chordata > Actinopteri > Cypriniformes > Catostomidae > Myxocyprinus > Myxocyprinus asiaticus. Next base: position 7,831,322 of record NC_059373.1, on the reverse strand, counting down.
CCTCGATTTTCTTCTTCTTTATTAAGAAAATTAGGGACAAGTCGAAATTTATTTTTGTGGTGATCAACATTATGCATTCAATGCTGTCAACTGAGATTAACTTGTATTGAATATTCAATTCTTTCAGCAAGGATGCTTTAACAATGTACATCCTTGTTAAATCTTGCTTGCAGGAGAAAGTTCCGATCAGAATCGATATCGCAGACACAGTAAAACAACATTACAGTTTAAACTTTGAAACTCGTTTGACTCAAACTAACCCCAAGTTTGCATGCAGTGTGAAATAAACATCACGTTTAAATCTTTTAAGGTCATGAGATGATAACTCACCCCGGTTTTGACTTCCTCAGATAGCCATCCTGGTTCTGCAAACGCTTCCTCCATGTTGAATAGATAGACACGACTACCTGTGCGAACCTGTCTGCGCTTGACACCAAAAGAGACTCGATAGCGCACCTCAAATGAAGCGCTTGCTAGTATGTGCAATTTAATTCAATCGCTTACGAGAACCATTTGATTTGGCCTCGTACTGTCTGGTCTGCAGTATTTGAGGCCCCTACATTATTCCTCCATTTTCTGAGTATTACAGAAAGTGAAACAAATGTAACATTTCATTGTTCTCACTCTAAGCCTATATTAAAGTGTTGCCATTTCAGCTACCTTATCAAAAAGTCTGATCCATTCTATAGTTCTATTAATTTAAATGTGGCCCTTTCGCAGTAATGCCAATGCATGTGAATTTTTTTTTTGTTTTTTTTTTTTGCTCACTGTGGAGGTGAGTGCGTGGTCGAGCGCCCGTCTGGGGAGAGAGAGAGAGCGAGCGAGCTGTAAGGACATCCACCTGAGATGAATTGTGACTAATTGTACCATCTATATGTTCACAGTGAGAGTCGGGGGAGATAAAAAAATGATGGCCAGTTCACAGAGTGAGGAGAGAGACAGACAGACCAGAGTCTTCATAACTGACCCCTGAGAGAAAGTCTTGTGTTGTGCGAAGCTGAAAAGCCGTCTTATGTTTTGAGTGAAGCTGTACAGCGATCTCTGGTTATTTGTGATTAAAACTCACGTGAACTGTGGAAACCGCTTCCCGCTTCCTTCTTTATCTGCCTAACATGAACTTTTGTTACACTGGTGCCAAAACCCAGGATAAGGAGAAAGGTACGCTGCTATGGAGTCGTCTTCGCCACTGGAGGAAATGTTTTGATCCGTCATCATCATCCACAGGAGCAACACCAGACCCTCATGGATCTACGGGCGGAGCAGCAACAGCGCTTCGAGGCGCTCCTTCGAGGCCAAGAGGAGGACCGACGGGCTTTGCGGAGATTGGGAGTTTGCACGTCGCGACCCTGGCAGCAGCGAACCCCCAAGTGACGCTGGTGAATATGGGGGCGCAAGATGAGCCGGAGGCCTTTTTGGAGCTCTTCGAGTGCATGGCCCAAGCTCTGGAATGGCCACGGGTGCAATGGGCAGTCCACCTCCTACCGCTGCTGACTGGGGAGGCCCAACTCGCGGCCCAACAACTCCTGGTCGACAACCTCCTGCGGTACCCTGAGCTGAAGAAAGCCATCCTGCAGCAGGTCGGCCACAGTCCTGAAGAGCATCGCCGGTGGTTCCGAACCCTGACGCTGAGCGAAGTCGGCCACCCGTTTGCCTTCGTTCAACAGCTCTGTGACACCTGCCAGTGGTGGGTGCTGGCCGAGGAGCCCAGTGACGTCGGGGGCGTCATCGATCTCGTGGTACTGGAACAATTCATCTCCAAACTACCAAAAGGAACTGAGGAGTGGGTCCAGTGCCACCGACCGTCGTCACTGGATGAAGCAGTGCAGTTGGCGGAGGACCATTTAGCGGCATACCCGGGGGCCGGTGAGCCTCTCTCTTTCTCTCTCCTTGTCTTCCCTCCCCCTCCCTTCCTTTCCGACCCATCCCGTTCCCCTGGAAAAGGTGGAACAGTCCCCCAAGACCAGGATGGTCCTGTAATACAGTGGGACGGTGTGGGGTGTGCAATGTGCTGATGGGGGAGGCGGAGCCAGGGCCGTCTATGTCAGCTCCACATCAGGATGATGTAAGGGAGGCTTCCCCAGCCCTTAGAGGAATTCCCGCAGGGATTTCCCTCTGGAGCAGACACAAGACTAGACTCTTAAGCACGCGTTAGACCAAGTGAAAGTAATTGATGGTCAGTGCCTTCAGCCTTGCATTGCACTCACATATCCGTATTTCTCAATTATAAATGATCGGTTGAATCGAGTGACGCAGGACGCTCAGACAAAAGAGGATACAACCCAGTTGTTAGTACCAAGGAGCCGTTGGGAAATGTTGTTCCAGGCGGCTCATCATAGTCCAATGGCGGGTCATTTGGGACGGGAAAACACTAAACCGTCTCGCAGGGATGTTAGCTGGTGATGTGCGACATGCCGCGAATGTCAGCTGGTGAATCTGCTGGTCACTCCAAAAGCGCCATTGCGCCCTCTTCCATTGATCGAGGTTCCCTTTGACAGAGTTGGTATGGATCTCGTCGGGCCATTAGAACAGTCAGCACATGGGCATCGCTTTGTTTTGGTTCTGGTGGACTACACAATGCGATACCTGGAAGCAGTGCCTCTTCGCAACATCTCAGCACGTAGGTTTGAGGAGGCACTCTTCAGAATAATCTCCCGAGTGGGGATTCCGAAAGAAATCCTCACTGACCAGGGAACTACTTTCATGTCACGTACACTACGTGAGCTGTACGAATTATTAGGTATTAAATTGATTTGGACAAGTGTGTACCATCCACAAACGGATGGCTTGGTCGAAGGATTTAATAAGACCTTAAAAAATATGATATTTTTGTGAACGAAGATGCTCGGAATTGGGATAGGTGGATCGAACCCGTTATTTTCAGTACGAGAGGTCCCACAAGCCTCCATGGGGTTTTCTCCATTTTAATTATTATATGGGCATAAGCCCCATGGCGTGTTAGATGTCATGAAGGAAAACTAGGAGGAGGGACCTTCACAAAGCAAAAATGAAATTCAATACGTTCTTGACCTGAGAGCAAATCTCCACACACTGGGGCGACTATCACAGGAGAATTTGCTACAAGCATAAGAACGTCAGTCCCGGCTGTATAACGGGGAGCTCGGCTATGGGAATTTGCACCAGGAGATAAAGCACTTGTATTTCTGCCCACATCGAGCTCTAAATTACTCGCAAAGTGGCAAGGCCCTTTGAGGTCATACAGCGAGTTGGGGAAGTCGATTATGAAGTAGAGCGTATGGATAGGGGTGGGGCTTGTCAAATTTACCACCTCAACCTACTAAAACCATGGAGAGAGGCGGTCCCTGTATCCCTGGCGACGGTAGTTCCCCTGGCCTGAGTTGGGTGGTGGGGGTATGTGGAGGTGAGGGCGTGGTCAAGTGCCTGTCTGGGGAGAAAGAGAGCAGTAAGGACATCCACCTGAGATGAACTGTGACTAATTACCATCTCTATGTTCACAGTGAGAGTTGGGGGAGATGAAAGACGGCCAGTTCACAGAGAGAGGAGAGAGACAGACAGACCAGAGTCTTTGTGTCTGACCCCTGAGAAAGAGTCTTGTGTTGTGTGAAGCTGAAAAGTGGACTGTTTATTTGAGTGATGCTGAAATGCCGTCACTTATGTTTTAAGTGAATCTGTACAGCGATTGCTAGTTATTTGTGAATAAAACAGACTCACATGAACTGTGGAAACCGGTTCCTGCTTCCTCCTTTATCTGCCCAACCTGAACCTTTTTTACATTCACATATTCTTTACTGAAGTCCATGATATAGATTTAAGGATGACGTTAAAGGTACACAAATAAATAGATGGGCAATGACCCTTCATAGTGTCACAGTCAGACAATGAGGAAAGGACATCAAGTCAGATCATTTAAGATGTTGACTGTCTTTGTGAACATATAAAAATTGAAGTTCAGTATGGAAAATTCTTTCTGTAAAGAAAATGGAGTAATCTCAAACTGACAAAATATTCAACTGACAAATATGCAAAATAAGTACGTAGAGGGAAAATCACACTGTACAACATGACACTTTTGTATATTTATTAGGAATAACGAAATGTGTGTTGAAAGTAAGATTTTAATGTCTCAAAATACTTAAATCTGCACACATTTAAGCACAAATTAGTGATATTTGGAAAAGCTGTCCAGTTGGGTTATCCTATTCATCATGGAACTTGGGCAGTTTATTTCCAGGAACAACAATATGCTCGACTCCTGCTTCAGTTATCACAACCAGGTGAACCACGCCACCACTAACATTGTCCCGACCCATAGCCAGAGCCAAAGCTGTGGAGATAGAGACATAATTTATCATTTTTTCATAAATGTCTTGGAACTTCCATTTATAAGATCCAGTTTCCCCCCAGTTCTACTGTACCATTTGTGGCAAACTGTGTAGCTTCTTCTAAGCTCATGTCAGGTTTGAATTTGGCATCTACATAACCGTAGATATACGTGCTGCCAGATCCACCAATGGTGAAAGGCAAATTTAGCAGCATTCCTCCCAAAGCCACTGTGTATATCTGTGCAAAGACAAAAGTTTACAAAAGAGAGTGCCACTCAAGTGCACACTAGAAATTTGTATAACATTGGATTCAGTAGAGAATAAAACCATGCTGATTTTCTTAAAGGGATAGTTCATTCAAAAATGAAAATTCTTTCATCATTTCCTCACCCGTGTGCCGTTTCAAACTCATACGAGTTTCTTCTGCAGAACAAAAAGATATTTTGATAATTGTTTGAGTTTTTTTTTTTTTTGTCCATACAATACAAGTCTATATAGTCTAAAATGTTTAAACTCCAAAAAGGACATAAAGGCAGCATGAAGTTTATCCGTACGACTTGAGGTGTTTAATCCATGTCTTCTGAAGCGATACGATTGCTTTAGGGGAAAGCAGATTAAAATATATGTCCTTATTCTGAATAAATCTTGACATCCACAGTCTCCTTTGTGTGTTCATGAGATCTCGTTCACGCAGCTACTCACGCTTGACACGTGCGGTACACAAACCAGACACGGTGTTGCCAGTTCACGGTTTTCATGTCCAATTAGGCTATTTTGAAAATGCAGACACGTGTTAAAATAATAGTCGTGGGTTGGGGGTATTTTTTAAATGTACTGTGTCGTTAACATGTGCTGTGTCAACAAGTTGATGGTAAACACTAAAAATGTTGGACCCCATTGACTTACGTTGTATGGAAACAAACACCTCATACGTTATTCAAAATATTTTTGTTAGTCTTCTGCAGAAGAAATCAAGTCATATGAGTCTGAGATGGCATGAGAGGGAAAAATTTTTGGGTGATCCCTCTAACATTACTGTGATAGAGAAAAATGACAACAATATTACAGAAAATTAAAGGATAATGATATTATACATTACATATTTAATTATATTGTTTAAGGATGGACTTCTACAGAACTTTGAGAGTATGTGAGAGTCACATGTGACTTTGATGCTGAACTATACACCATGTTTAAACCATTGCACTTTATTTGACCTTTGTGCCCAGCAGCGCATTACCTGGGGTCCTTTTTTCCTATCCCAACCCGCTGTGATGAAGCCTGCCTGCAAGTCCTCCTTATTGCTATAGCAAAGTTCCCTCATAATTGATGCTGCAGCTTTCACCAATGGAGGAGACTCCATCTGAATACTACAGAAACAGAGAGAGCAACAGATTGAGATGACATTTTACAGCCACAGACAATGATTCACCTACTGTACCTTAGTTTTTCTTTTGCCTATTGTATTGGACACTAGAGAAATGTGACACATGCTACAGAAATATAAAAGACCTGTGGAATGACAGCTGAAATTTGGCCATTTTGGTAACAGCTTGTGCATCTGCCAGTGATCCAGCTATGCAGCAGAATATTCTATCATGCACCTGGATCAGCTTGTTGATCGTTTTTGATGAAACATAGGACCTGTAAGTAAAGGTTATAGTGTTAGAAAATGTGCAAAAGTGTGCAGGAGAATAAACAATTGTATTGTAAAATACTCACTCTCCCATTGAAGCTCTGGAGTCAGACCCAATGATAACTCCTCCATTGAACTTAACAGCAAGAATGGTGGTCTAACCAATAAAGAATTGTAATAAAAAACGTCATCATTGTATGCAATTGACTAGTTTAGCCTTTATGATGGTACCAACAACAAGCCACATTCTTCAGAAGCATATGCATTCCTTTATTAATATTTGTGCAAAGAATGCGTGAGCTAAGTGGAATTTCTGTGTCATAATAGATTAGAGCCATGGTCTTAAGACGTCTATTAACAGAAACAAGTATTCAGAAATTATACATTTAAATAACAAAATAAATCCACGTCATACTCGTCTGATGAAAGTGAAAGTATCTTTGCACTTCGTGTTACTTAGTAAAACTGCATATTCACCATCACACTCAGACAGGCAGTAATATATTGAAGCGAACATATAATAGGCTATATTAAACTTACAAAAATCTCTCAGACAAAAAAAGAAACATCACCACCTGCCTAATCGCAGACGCGTTCACGTCAGTTACCCAAACAAACGACACTCAACGACGAAAGGTGATCTTGAAAATGTTCAGTGCATAATAAGCATATTAAATACTTACACCTGTGCTGACACCTTTAATTTTGGAGTGTGACTGATGCCTTTCCATTATTAAATCTCAACATAGAAATTTCGGATGAACGTCTCTCGGGCACGAGTCTCTCTACTATGGATTTGCGCGTTCACATGAAATTGCTCACGCGCATTTCAATGAGAACAGTTCCTCGGTGGATGGCATTGGGTTTTGGACATGGCTCTTTCTTCCGTCTTCGAGCCTCCTCTGTCGGGATTTAACTTCGAAAATTCCACAAGGTAATTGAGAAATAGGCTATACGCAGTTATGTAATGATAATACTGTGCGTAAAATGTAGAAATGTATTCTTGCAAGCCATAACCATTGGCCTCAAGCTGGCTGAACAAAAGTGAAAGTATACAGTTCAGACTTCATTCAGGTATTTAAAAATAAAACGTACAATCCTGTTGTTGTATCTAATTAGAGGAACAACTTTTGTAAACCTTGGTGAAATTGTTCTGTCATAACCTGCTAAATTCTTTATAAACTCCTATATTTCCTTTCAGAAATATTGTACTGGAGAATGGGTTAGAGGAGGGGAAAATCAAGGCACCAAAACCCATGAAAACAGGTACCACCATTGCTGGGGTGGTTTATAAGGTAACCAGAAAATATATGCAAAGCATAATAATATGTCTTATATTGGATATTGCTTGTAACTCAAACAACTATTCAATGTGTGTGTGTGTGTGTGTAGGATGGTGTAGTTTTGGGAGCAGACACAAGAGCCACCTCCGATGAAGTTGTTGCAGACAAAAAGTGTGCTAAGATACACTACATTGCACCTAATATATAGTAAGTAACAGTTGGGATTAAAGGGATAGTTCACGCAAAAATGAAAATTCTCTCATCATTTACTCACCCTCATGCCATCCCAGATGTGTGTGACTTTCTGTCTTCTGCTGAACACAAACGAAGATTTTTAGAAGAATATCTCAGCTCTGTAGGTCCTCACAATGCAAGTGAATGGTGACCAACATTTAAAAGCTCCAAAAAGCACATAAAGGCAGCATAAAAGGAATCCATACAACTCCAGTGGTTTAATCAATGTCTTCTGTAGCTAATCACTTTTTGGGTGAGAACAGACAAAAAATGTAACTCCTTTTTCACAATGAATCTTGACATCAGATTCAAGCATCTCCTTGGCAATCAAGATTTCAAGCTCGATTACACTTCCCAGTGCCATCTAGCAATCTGCGCATGTGTCTAACACTAGGAAGTGTAATCGAGCTTGAAATCATGATGTACCTAGAGACTGCAATGCTAAGATGTACAGGGATAAAGGAGGTTTGGTCTGTTCTCATCTAAAATTGTTTGGATTGCTTCAGAAGACATGGATTAAACCACTGGACTCACATGGATGCTGTTTTTAAGTGCTTGTTGGAGCTTAAAAATTTTGGTCACCATTTACTTGTATTGTGAGGGCCTACAGAGCTGAAATATTCTTCTAAAATACTTTGTTTGTGGTCTGCAGAAGAAGAAAGTCATACACATCTGGGATGGCATGACGGTGAGTAAATGATGAGAGAATTTTCATTTTTGGGTGAACTAACCCTTTAAAGATCCTTTGTTCCTGTTAAATAAAATACATTGTATTTTTTCTGTGAATTTTTTACTTTGAAGCAAATGTCATTTCAGAACTTAAGAAAATAAGCCAAGAAATATGTTGTACTTTGTGTAAGTTGTTGTGGAGCCGGAACAGCAGCAGACACAGAGAAGACGACAGATATGTTGTCATCAAACCTCACCATATTCTCCATGAACAGTGGCAGGAACCCAAGACTCATCATGGCAGTAAACATTCTACAAGACATGCTCTTCAGGTGTGTTTGTGAGGGATGAGATTCATAAAGTCTGATATTTTGTTTGAATACATAGAATGCAACCATGACATATCAGTTCTCAAGACCTCTACTTACTGCAAACTTCCTACTTTTCTATCTGTGCTGTATAAATATCTTTATTTGTCATATTGTTTGAATGTGTATGTTTGTACCACAGAAGTTAGACAGAAATGTGTTCGTCTATATGTGATGTGACTCTCTAAAAAATCAACATGCTCTTGTAATGTTAATATTAAAATTTAATTACTTGTGCTCTCATTTCTCAGGTATCGAGGTATGATTGGCGCTAATCTAATTTTAGGGGGAGTCGACTGCACTGGCAGTCACCTGTACAAAGTTGGCCCTTATGGGAGCATGGACAAGGTGCCATATCTAGCCATGGGTATGTATGTGCCACCAAATGATGATCTTGATAAAGCATATTGATAAGGAATTTGCTAACTGAGATAAATATATGCATTTCACAACAGTTCACAATGTGTTGTTGCTCGTATGTCAACAGTTCTTAAGTGAACATGATACAACCATGTTTCTCTATTTTTACTCAGGATCTGGTGATCTAGCTGCTATGGGAATACTGGAGGACAGATTCAAAGTAAATATGGATGTAAGTTGCTCTTTTGTTGAACTTGCTTAATTTTAATATTTCTATTGTGAAAATGATTGTACTATAGCATCTCTTCAGCATAAAAGTACTTAGATATCTACAAAATTACTCAGTCACATGCAGCAGCATCCTTATCCAGATCTGATACTTTCTATTACTATTATCATTCATTCTGCCTATAGCTGGAGGAGGCCAAAGCACTGGTAAGTGATGCCATCCATGCAGGCATCATGAGTGACCTGGGTTCAGGCAACAACATAGACCTGTGTGTGATTACAAAAGAAGGGGTGGACTATATCAGGCCTCACAAAGAGTCTCCATATAATTATAAGAGGTAATACAACCATGCTTGGTAAAGTTACATAAAGTAACACAACCAGCTATTTAGTCACCCTCATGTTGTTCCAAACCCAGATTTCTTTTTTCTTCCATGGAACAGAAAAGGGGATTTTAGGCAGAATGTTAGCCTCATGTGTTAGGTAGTATCTTTTTTTTTTCCCTCTCCATACAATGAATGTTAATGGCAGCTGAGGCTAACATTCTGTTTAACATCTCTTTTTTCAATGGAAAGAAAGTAATTTAGTTTGTAACAACATGAGGGTAAATGATGACAACATTTTTATTTTTGGGTGAACTATCACTTTAAATTTGCAGAATGCCTAATATAAGCAATATATTGATCTCTCTGTCTTTATCTTGCAGACAAGCAAAGTATAAATATAAGACAGGCACAACCCCAGTTTTATCTAAAACAGTGACTCAACTGGAGCTGGAGTTGGTGCATGAGACGGTTCAGATGATGGAAACAGCAGGATCCAGTTGAGCCATGAAATACATTTTGATGTCATAATGTTGTCTTGAAGAGTGATCTTTTCAACGAAATACTGTTTTGACATAACAAATATGTCTTGATGTTAACTCAGATTTTTCTGTAAATGACTTTTTATGTCTCTTGAAGATCATAATCTATAATTCCATGACTGGTAGTGCTAAGTGCAGAGAGCATAAAGTGCAACATCAATAAAATACAATCAATAAAATCTTACAATTTCCAATGTACAGATTTTTTTATATTAACACAAATAAGTCTTAACTTAGATACAAGAACAGAACCTGGTAAAAATACAAAAAATACAATTGAATGTTGAAACATTTTAGGCTATAAGCAATTTGTATTATTATTATTACATTTTAAAGACTTACATATCAGTTGGATTTATTAATGATTGAAAATGGGCAGAATTGCTTTACAAAACTACTAAAGCAGTCAAACAACTTTAACCCTTTAATCCCAGTGACATTTTGACCAGACTGTATTAGTTGCAATTTTGACCAGAATGTCTCGATTTTATGTGAACATTTTAACATGGGTGTCGCAAATAGTCACATGACCAGAGCTATTCAGTTCCGTTGTGCCCCTCTGAAAGATGATGTCTGTGTAAAAGCTGCATCAAAGGAAGCAAGTAAAATCTGTCATAATGCAACAGCCATGTTTGCCACATATAATGTTTAAAGGGTCTATCATTGATTTATTAATAAGAGAAATCATGCTCACAGGACAAATAAGCATGTAAGTGGTCACAACTGTGACAGGTGAGAAAATTCAGAGCCTCATTTTTCAATAAGCAACTGATTGACTCCCATTATAAAATGTGATTTTCAAAGTATTGTTACAATAAATAAAAGAAGGTAAAATGGAAAAGAATGCAGTTATCCTTTTGTTTATTGTGTCCTTTTTCATCACAATTGCAAGGTAAGAAATATAACAGTGCATTATGTTACTTATTGTTTGCAGTTTCCTTTTGAGTATTATTAAGAACAGTGCAAAATTTAAATGAGTTACAAGTGAGAGAGAGAGAGAGAGAGAGAGAGAAGTAGCTAAATGTCAAGTAGGAGACAATTATACAACAGATTGCTGGTTGTCACAGGATAATCAATAATAATAAAAATAAAAAAACTTGATAGTAAGGTTCAGATCATTTAGAGAAACACCAAATAATATTACAGTATTTTGTTAAGCAGTTTAATGCATTAATGCATTAGCGCCATAGTAGGCTAATACTTCTTTGCATAAGGGTGTGTCGTACAGTAGCCCACGTTTCCTTATAAATATGACACCTGGCTGTAACCTGCATCGCACAAGTTTACCTACACACCGATGATGCTGAGAGACATGGGTTACCATTGGTCCACAGACAGTGTAGAGCGTTTTCCTCAAATAAAACCAACAAAATTATCCGTTTAATCTCAAATAATCTCAAATAACATATACAAAAGGTTTATAGAATAAATTAATTTACAGATGTTATAAGTTAAATGTTTATATCTTTAATTAATGCATTCTTCACAGAGTGCTCGTAATCGAAACTATTTTAACAGCTTCTCTAAACCTTTCGGTTTCGAGATCATTGTCTTCCGTGGAGAGATCGTATTTCCTTCATGTAAAAAAAGTCCGCATTTTTACTTTTACTGTTTTAATTATTTTTATTAATTGTACTCGCTTGATAAAGAGAATGGCTCTCCTGGATGTCAGTGGATTTAAACATAATTCCGCACTACAGTTTGGTTTTAAGCAAACGCACCTTCTCGGCCGGTCGAATCACTATAGTTTTGGGGCAAAATGTCAAGAATTCGCGGTACCAGTCGGAGTTGATGTAAGTAACTTTATTATCGATGTTAATAAAGTAATCCTTAATCCAGCTGACCAAAATAAGATATGCATTAGCATTTTATTTCCTACTTTTGCGTATGTTAGAAGTACTGTACACTAATGGTAAATGGATTTGCGAGTCATGGGACAGAAACATTAGCAGGTGTATTTCATTATGGGACAAGTTCATTCCACTTGGTCATGTTATGTCAACCACATAGCTATGTTTTTTCACCCGTCCCCTATATATTAGCAGTCATAGAACACATAACAGATAATTTTCAGCTTTATCATTTCTAATAAAATGATATGGGAAGTATGTGTGTCTTGCAGGCCCCAGATTGTTTCCCAAATAGCACATGTACCTCTTTGAGATGTCTGTTTTTAGATCTTTTCATCTGGAAAGCATCAGAATCTAATTAACATCTGCTAAACATCTTAAAAAGATCAGATTTACAAACACTCTAAATCATAAACGTCTCAAAGTCATCTGCTGAATGTCTTATTAACATCCGAGAGGAAACATCTTTTAGACGTATTGCAGATGAGCAAACAACCTGAAAAAAATATGTCTTCTAGATGTAAACACACACATCAAATAGACGTCTGGGAGATGTAGCTGTGCTATCAGGGTTAGCTTATTGAGACATGGGAGGCAGGGTCTCAACAATGCATAGTAACAAGCAAACATTCAATCAAACAATATATAAGATGTCCTGTAATATACATATTCTGTGTTCCCATCAGCCCTCTAAGTTTCTGAAATCATGTAGCTGTGAGGATGGCGTTTCCATAGATCTGAATCATGGCACCACAACACTGGCATTTAAGTTCCGCCATGGAGTCATTGTGGCCGTTGACTCCAGAGCATCAGCTGGCAAATACATTGGTAAATACAACCTACAGCTTTCTATGTGCAATCTTTTGCCTTATTCAAAGGAAAACTGATCTTTCAGCAATATTGTATACATGGTATGTATTTCAAATTTATGGGATTCTGTCGTGCAAACAACTGCATTCAGGTTAAAAGACAATAATCAAAGACCATTTCAAACTGAATTTGTCTGATATAATCATCATTTTTTCTCCCAATGTGTTTTAGCATCAAAGGAGGCCAACAAAGTGATTGAGATCAACCCTTACCTGCTGGGCACCATGTCGGGCAGCGCTGCAGACTGTCAGTACTGGGAGAGATTGCTGGCTAAAGAGTGCAGGTCTGTCTCAACATGTATCTGAAAGGGATGAAGTTACAACCTCATGCTTGTGTTTAGATGTGTCAGGAAATGTATTCAGTCAAGTACCATTAGAAGTACTGCCTTAAAAATTCTTGTGAATACAATCTATTAGGAGCATTGTTGAAAATGTAGGAAGAAGGCATGTTATCCTATGTTTTTTCTTATTCTCATTTCAAATACTTATACATGTATGTAAGGGGGTTAGAGGGAAAGGAGGAGGCGAGAACCGGCTTGAGAATATAAATAATAGTTTAATGCACAACTTAACAAAAAACACACAAACATAACCACACACAGGGCAGCTGCCTGTAATTCTCTCTCTCTCGAACTGTCGTCCCCGGCTGCCTTTTCCCTCGCGCGCCCCATCAGGCTGATTGGGGACCGGGCGTCCATCATTCCAGCCCGGCCCCGCCCTCCTCGGCTCTACACTCCTCCCGGTGTTGCCTCAGGCCGGGGAGCCCCCGGCATGATGTACATCCCCCCCTTCCTCTCCGGGGGGGGGGCATACCTTGTGCCCCGACTGCCGGCGGGTCATCCCCGCCTTCCTTGACTTGGGAGGAGACAGGAGGGGAAAAACAACAACAACAAAAAACAACAAAATAGGCAAGGGAAAGGCCAACACGGAGTGACAGAGAGAGAGAGAGGAGAGAGAGAAAAAGAAACTCACTCACCGGTTCTCTGATGCGCTGTCGCGTGGTCCTCGATCACTCCTCCACCCTCTCAGGCGGACGGCAGCCGCTCCTCTCCGGGCGGACCGGAGTCAGACCTCCAACCCCCAGCGGACAGAACGCCCCTCCGCGTTCCCGGCATCCCATGGGGACACTCCTCCGCCCCTGGCAGTGGCTTTACCACTCCAGGCGGTCGGGGAGTCGCTTCCCTCCTCCCCCCGTGGACGGCGGTCTTCTCTCAACCCCTCTGCATTTCTGGGGCATGGCAGGGCACTCCTCCGCCTCTGGCAGCGGCTCCATCGCTCCAAGCGGTCGAGGAGTCCAGTCCCCATGCGCCTCGCGGACGGCGGCCGTTCCCCGCGTCCGGGTGGTCGGGCTACTCCGTCCCCCGGCAGATGGCAGCAGCGCACCCCTGGGTGGACGGCAGTGTCGAGGACTCTGCGACGGGCATCCCACATCCTTCCTGGGTTTCGGCACCAGTGTAAGGGGGTTAGAGGGAAAGGAGGAGGCGAGAACTGGCTTGAGAATATAAATAATAGTTTAATGAACAACTTAACCAAAAACACAAACATAACCACACACAGGGCAGCTGCCTGTAATTCTCTCTCTCTCGAACTGTCGTCCCCGGCCGCCTTTATCCCTCGCGCGCCCCATCAGGCTGATTGGGGACTGGCCATGCGTCATTCCAGCCCGGCCCCGCCCTCCTCGGCTCTATAATGTATAAAAAGAAAAAAAGAAAAAAAAAAGAAATCTAAATATTGCTTATACAATTAATGACACAGTGGCCCAAGAATATTTCCACCATCACTATGTGATTTTATCTCTACAAATTCAGGTGTGCAGGAGCCAATTCTGTTCTTCTGATCCTTTACATTTGTTTTGGTTTGTCATGCCAAACAGTATGAAATGTTTCAGGCTATCATGTCACTGTTTGAACCTCTTTTAATGTGTTAATATGTACCTATGTGTGTGTTTTTACAAACAGACTTTATAAATTACGTAACAAGCAGAGGATCTCAGTGTCTGCAGCCTCTAAGCTGCTGTCTAACATGATGCTGGGATACAGAGGCATGGGCCTCTCTATGGGGAGCATGATCTGTGGCTGGGACAAACAGGTAAAGTTTGTGTGTGCATCTTTTCTTTTTTGGCTAATTCGCACTATTTCAGTGTACTCTTAACCTTTAATTATTTTGTAATATTTTTATTAAGATCTGGTGTCTCATAATCTTTATGTGTAATGATTATGCAATCTTCTTTCACATACCTTACACTATATACTTTTATACACACCATACACTTTTATTCAAACCCTTTTTTCCCACATCAGGGTCCAGGCCTGTACTATGTCGATGACAATGGCACCCGTCTATCTGGGCGGATGTTTTCCACTGGCTGTGGGAACAGTTATGCATATGGTGTGGTGGATAGCGGTTATCGTGAGGATATGAGTGTGGAGGAGGCGTATGAGCTGGGCCGTCGTGGCATTGCACATGCCACACACAGAGATGCCTACTCTGGTGGCGTGGTCAACCGTAAGTACCAGCAGTACCTGATTTTTTAGAATTCTATAAATCACATTTATCTTAAGTCTAAAAACCTTTATTCATAGCACTTTTAGTATCAGACAATATCCTTTTCAAAACTGAAGTAATGGAACTGGTTTTCACTCTTTAGAAAATCTGTCCCAAAAAGTTAATTTTTTTATTTGTTAATGTACAAGTTGTTGTATGTGTGTGTATGTGCTAATTACGTTTTTTTTTTTTTTACAATTCTTTTAGTTTATCACATGCAGGAGGATGGCTGGATTAAGGTGTGTAAGGAGGATGTGTCAGAGTTAATCCACCAGTATAAGAAGGGAATGTTCTAATCATTCTGTACACATTCTCTCCAAATAGTGCAAACTCACTGTTTTATTACTGTATTTAACATAGTAAAACAATAAACTGTTCAAAAAACGAAGACTTTTTTGGCGCATACGTTGTTATATATTTAAATAATATTTCCTGTCACTCTTTTATTCATTTAAGAAATTATGGACTCTTATGCCAATGTTTATTTCCCAGGACAAATGAAGCCCCTGTATTTGTTTTGTCCTCAATCCACCCAATTTAGTACTAATTGGGTCATTTTCTGGAAAAAAAAAAAAAAAAGTGCCTTTTGTGCCATAAAATTTTAGGACATTTTAAATGAGAAAATAATAATAATAATAATAATACACACACACACACACACACACATATAGTATAATTTTATTTGAAAAGGTTACTGCTAAACTGTCAAGAAATCATATTTTCTCATATGACCAAAGTACCAGGGCCATAACCACCATGTAACTGCAGGATGGAAGCTCCTAAACCATGGAACAACTTATGAATGTCCAGTTTTAAATATATTTTTCAATTTAAACATTAAAAAGACATAATAAAGACATGATATTCTTATCTACACAATTTTTATCTACATGATATTCTTATCTTCTTTCATTTTGAAATTCTGTAGGAAAAAGAGTAATGCTCAGCTAGTCATTGGCCAATGGTAATATGATGCACCACAGGTTGCTAGATAGAATTGAGTGTAGCAGGTGATGTATCAAATCACATTTGTTTTATGTGGTGACTAGGTCAAATACAGCTCAACAGATCAAATAATTTACATAAATTACTGTAAATTATTTAGTAAAAGACAATAGGAGTCATCTAATGGCTTTTAAGGTTGAATCATTTATTTTATTGCCAGAATATCATGCACATCTTTTCATATTGTTAAATCTTATTTTAATTGATTTGCTAAACTTAACTAGGCACCATATAATGAAATGAGCACAACTATTGTTTCCTCTTCCCTTCTCATCAAAAATGGGAAACTTAAAGACCAACCAATGCTATCGCTATAGCTATTTGGATCTGTAATTATATTGCTTTCTTCATAGCACACTAAATTAACGTTCTGCGATAGCTAGAACCACCACAATCACAGTTATAGATTTTTATTTGAGATTTTGTAATTGCAAAATATCAATTGAATCAGTTAAATCAAGGATTCATGACAATTCAGTGAGAACCTATATGCAAAAACATGTTACTGAATTTAGACTTGGTAACCTCAAATAAAATATTTTACTGTACTGTTCAGGTACTCATGTAAATGTTTTATAGTACAGCATATTTAAGGATAAATTTTTATTCTGCAGGATCCTACAGCTTACCATCCAAGTAAGAAAATATACAGACAGAAAAGCCCATGAATCCCATACAAAGGAATAAATTGCAAAGCCTAAAACACATTTTAAAGTTTATTTAAATGGCATTACATAAAAAGTTTTATCTTCTTAAACTGAAAGTCAGACTTGACAAAAAAAAAAAAAAAAAAAACACCCACATACATGGTGTACAAATCAATAATTTGTATATATTCTTTTCTTCTGTCACTATAGTGACATACAAATTTCGAAATGAACAATTTAGAAAACTAAAGAAAACCAATATACTAAAAGAAAGTGTAAATCATTAGATGTATTTAAATGTACAGTATTGTCCAATTTAATTAATACTGAACCAAAAAGCAAATCAGTCTTATTACAGAAAAAAAATAAATAAATAAATAAAATAGGCAAGTATCAGAAGTAGAACAGTAAATGATGAGCAGTGCACTGATAACAGTCTGTATACGTATATGAAGTGAGAGTCCATGATAGGCCACACTCACAAACATCAGACAGGGGAAACAGATCGTTGGAGATGCTGGAGAGGAACTTTGTAGACCTCGCTAGAGGACAGGTTAGCAGCAGGTAAGTGAATCTGTATTCCATGGGGAGACTAGACCTCGATGAAGTGGCCGGGTGAGTATTTGTGGAGGGAATGTGATTGAGTGCTGGACTGGGATCAGGTGTGAGCAATTAGTAATTCAGGGAGAGAGAGCGGAGTGTGGAGTGAGAGAGGGAGCCTGGTGAATCAGTGACACACGCACCTGATGTCTCATATTCCTGTAAAATATATAAAGTACTACATTTAGGTCATTTTACATGACAGACAATTGCACTGGTGTATAATAATCACACACTTACACATTTGGATCTGCCTGAGCTGAAGTGAATCAAAACATTGCTATACAGATTTACTGTAGATATAAGAACATTCTGATATAAACCATATCAGTGCCCAATAAAATAACTTTACATTGATGTTATTGATACATATACTTCAAATGGTCATTAAGAGGAACTTACCGCTGACAAGTTTGAAGTCTGAAAAACAACCAGAGATATGGACTATATGTTCAGCATATTTCCCCAATCAACAAAAAACTAACAGTATCCAAACTAAGTCTACAATCAGAGCAGCACAAAAATGTGAGAAACATTGTAAGGTTAGTATAATAGACTAAAAAAAAACATCCCTAACTCTAAAACCTAACCCTAACTAGTGTCTGTCCTCACCTTTCTTCTTCCGATACACCATATAACCAATGCCAACAATGACAGTCAATAGAATTACAGCAGCAACAACACCAACAATGATGCCAGTAGGAAGAGAATTTCCTGTTTAATCAGAAGAATACAACAAATTATTCGAAGAACCTGACAATGTTAGAAACCGGAACTGAAGAAAAGGCAAAAAAACAAAAAAATTCTGATTGTGATGTCTATGTTCTGAATAGCATATTTACAACTACTGTATATACTGTAAGAACAATATTAATATGTATTGTAAGAACATATACAGTTAGCATGAGCAAAACCAAATAATGATTTTCATAAACATTTCATGGTTTCGTTGTAGGAGCCAAATTATGTTACTTTGTGCTTTAATGTTTGTTTTGTGATTGTGGCAGGGCAAGGTGTTTATACATATACCGGATGGTTTCTTTAGATTAAAAAACACAATCTTATTTCAGTAATTTAAATTAGTATTTTTTTGTAAACATCCTTGTTCTAAAATTGTTTGACTGTTTTCAATGAAAAAACATCATTTGGATTAATTTAATGAGACAAAACCCATTCCCAGTCAGCAGAACACTAAAAAAAAAAACTTTAAAAAATTAACCATTTCATTCATGGTCCACTCATCTAATCACTCTTACCATTGTTTGTCCTGATCTCATTGATGATGTCTGTAACATGTTCTTTAGTGTCGTGTCTTGGACTCTTACATTGAATTGTAGTTTTGGTTTCTTGTCTTAGTTATGTTCCTGATTTCTTCATTGTCATGTGACTGTCATGTGACCCTTTTGTTTCACCATGTTTATTAGTCCTGTCTTCTCATTGGTTTATGTTCATGAATCTTGTTATCTTGTTATTAGTTCTGGTCTGTAATTGGATGTCTTGTTATCTTGTTAACCCCTGTCTGTATTTATAGCCCTCATGTTCCTTTGTCCTTCATTGGTTATTGTTTGTAGTCAGGTCTTAGTCCTGGTGCAAACTGTATGATTTTGGCCACGATTCTGCTGACAGAATTTTGGCAATCCTTAAGGTTTTCTGTTGTTGTAGGGCAAAGTCGGCAGTCTTACAGTGTTCAGTGTGACCTTTTCACCAATGGCCAATTAATAGCCTTTGTGATGATCTTTAGCCTCTGAAGTTCTGGCAGTGTCAGAAATGTAGCATTGCAGCTGTATAGTGTGACTGCTATTAGGATGGCCAGATGAGACAGTCCACTCCTCTTGCAACCCATTTCACTAGGAAAGAAACCTGCTCTGCATCTGCACCATAGCAACATTTGTGCCTAGTTATCACTCTACTCAAGCTGTTTCAATGTTTTTCTTTTCATTTTATATAAGAATATTTAATAAGCTGAAAACACTTGGAGAAAAGTGTAACACTTTTGCAATATGAGAGCATTATTCCCTGAATTAAGTACAGAGCTTGCAAAATGAAAATAAAGAAATTATTGCATCGGACCACGGTGTAATACAGAAGCGGAACGTGTGTCTGTACGTGGGGGTGCACGGTCTCGTG
This sequence comes from Myxocyprinus asiaticus, assembly GCF_019703515.2. Lineage (NCBI taxonomy): Eukaryota > Metazoa > Chordata > Actinopteri > Cypriniformes > Catostomidae > Myxocyprinus > Myxocyprinus asiaticus. Next base: position 7,811,736 of record NC_059373.1, on the reverse strand, counting down.
CCGCTCTTGTAGCCTATACTCTACCAGGGTCTGCAAATGACTAGAGCAAAGCATAACAAACTTTAAATATTTTTGAACAGGTACACTCACTAAATAGAGATGGAATGTGTCAAATGAATTGTTTGTCAAATCAAACAAAACTGCATCAGAGAATACAAGAAACTGAATGGATTGACAAACAAGCATTTATTTTTCTTAGAATCGAAGGTGCTGGAACGATGTTCTGGACCAAATTAACCCGTTTATGGGGCGTTTTAATGAAAATCAGCAGATATAATTGGATACAATTATTGAAATCTATGCCATGTTTGTGCAGTATCCATATGAAATTAGCAAGCGCAATATATTATCAGCTACACAGAAGTTTGTCATTTTTCGGGCCACAAGTCTTTAATTCCACAACTAATCTTTGCTTGTGGTAGCTTATCACTGTAGGCTACCTTTCCCACTCACGTTCATTCTCAACATCTGTAATATTTTGTATTTGTGATCAGACTGTCTTATCAGTTCCAGTGCTCCCTATATGCATATTATGTAGTCTGCGTAGGGCACCAACTCCCTAGAGGGGCACCATGTTACTGAGGGGGGTACCAGAAACTCCACCGGCTGCCCTTACTCGCATGTTACACATTATTCAAGGACCCGGTAGCAGTCGCGGAACATAGACTATCGCCTCGCTGCTTTCGCACTGCGCCAAGCAAATCACATTCCACCAACAAATCTCACCATTTCGCTTCTACTCTACTCCTGTGAGTCACATTCACTAATCGGGATGATTGGGACCACAGTTGACCATATGCATTCATATCGTACAGACTGACAAGCAACAAGGACTGTAAAAATCTTACAGTGCATAACAGGCTTTAGTCAAGTTGTCAAGTCTTAAGCCCGGTGCACACTGTACAATTTTGGCGCGAGAACTGGACCATCTCAGAATAGCATTCAGAGATACTATTCTTCTCACCACAATTGTACAGAGCAGTTATCTGAGTTACCATAGACTTTGTCAGTTTGAACCAGTCTGGTCATTCTCTGTTGACCTCTCTCATCAACGGGGCATTTCTGATCACAGAACTGCTGCTCACTGGATGTTTATTGTTTTTGGCACAATTTTGAGTAAATTCTAGAGACTGTTGCGTGTGAAAATCCCAGGAGATCAGCAGTTACACAAATACTTAAACCAGCCTGTCTGGCACCAACAATCATGCCACGATCAAAACGACTGAGATCAAATTTTTTCCCCATTCTGATGGTTGATGTGAACATTAACTGAAGCTCCTGACCTGTATTTGCATGATTTTATGCAGTGCACTGCTGCCACATGCAGGGTTGGGAGGGTTACTTTTTAAATGTATTCCACTACAGATTACAGAATACATGCTGTAAAATGTAATTTGTAACGTATTCTGTTAGATTACTCAAGGTCAGTAATGTATTCTAAATACTTTGGATTACTTTTCACTTATTTTGACTATAAAAGCTCTGCCAGTATAGTAAGACAAAATAAACATGTTAAAAATACATTCTCTGAAAAACCTAAATATCTTATGCAGTGTTGTTTCTAAAACAAGATAAATCGAATTAATCTTGTTTTAAGGATTTTTACAAAATTATTACCAAGAATATGATTTTTGCCCTAATATCAAAGGTCTTACTAGAAAAAAAGAAATTATGATCTAACGCAAATTTTCTTGATAAAAAATGTTTGATTGTGCCTGGTAACATGTTCATGTAAAATGGCTAGAAATAGCATTTTAGCTTAGCATAAAGCTGACAATTTACACAAGGTTCATTTCTATTTCTTCTGCTCCAAACTTACTTCAAACGTACTTCTCTGTCTGCTCGTATGAATGTAACACAACGTAAGAAAGTGTTTCACTGCTGTTCAAATGCACTTTGGATCGCATCATTTATATGTATAAATGTTTTCCATCTGAAAGGACTAAATATTAAATGAAACAAATGACAATAAAATTCAAAGTAATCTCTTCAGTAATCAAAATACTTTTTGAATGTAACTATTCTAATTACCAATGATTTAAATTGTAACTGTAGTGGAATACAGTTACTTATATTTTGTATTTTAAATACGTAATCCCGTTACATGTATTCCGTTACTCCCCAAAACTGTCCACACAAATCAATCAAATCAAATCAAATCAAATCAAATCACTTTATTGTCACACAGCCATATATACAAGTGCAATGATGTGTGAAATTCTTGGGTGCAGTTCCGATCAACATAGCAGTCATGACAGTGATGAGACATATACCATTTACAATAACATCAAATTAACACAACACAATGTTGTGCCACAATTGGCTGATAAGATAATCGCATGCATGATTGTTGGTGCCAGACGGGCTGGTTTGAGTATTTCTGTAACTGCTGATCTCCTGGGATTTTCACACACAACAGTCTCTAGAATTTACTCAGAATGGTGGCAAAAACAAAAAAGATCCAGTGAGCGGCAGTTCTGCGGATGGAAACGCCTTGTTGATGAGAGAGGTCAACAGAGAATGGCCAGAGTGGTTCGAACTGACAAAGTCTTCAGTAACTCAGATAACCGCTCTGTACAATTGTGGTGAGAAAGATAGCATCTCAGAATGCGGGTTGGCACTGTTTTGGCGGCATGAGGGGGACCTACACAATATTAGGCAGATTGTTTTAATCTTGTGGCTGATCAGTGTATGTTGTGGGCATATCGCACGGGCAATCTCCGGATGGAGACAGAACTCTTAGCGGGGGTGCCACACTACTGGGGGTGTTGATCAATCATTCTTGGGGTCAGTTTGGGGTTAGCTGGGCCCTTAAAGCTGTCCCCCTTTTCCCCCCTTATGGGCATCTCTGCTCACAGTCGTGCTGTTTTGTCCGTATATCAGCACAAATGTGATATTGTTTTAATATACTTTATTTACAATATTTTATGAACTAGTCCCATACATTTCCAAACATTTTTTGAAGGATTTTGAAACAGGTTGCTGCACACAGAATCTTAGCTCTGATTTTGGAGTGTTTCTTTTTTTTACTATATATTTATATTACTATTTTATCTGGATCATGTCCATGCTTTCTAGAAAATCCCAAATGGGATTTGAGTGATGGTTACTGTCTGATTGTCAACAGGGATGACAACAGGGGAATATTGTCCCAGGTCCTGGGAAAATGGGGACCACCACTATGGTATGTCTGGCATTTATTTCGGTTCAGGTTAGCGGGTGATGCCACCTATAAAACTTTATCCCAGGCCCTGTGATTTCAAGTGATACAGGCCAGTTTATGCATAATGTTTGATGCAGTTGAGGTTTCCCTTTACTCTGTACACCAAACTCTGGTGTTCCTTTTTGTTGCAGTATTTACTGGAATATTTATAATATTGAATATTATTTTGCATGTTCCTTAATTTCCTAACTTTTGTATAATGCTACTTTGTCCTCTGCATTCACAGTGAGATGGATGAATGGAAGGCTGGATAGAAAGACAACAGTGCACATTTCAAATGTTTCCTCTTTGAAGTTTTCAAATAATGAAACAGAGAAATCACTGCCAGGTGCTCACCCTACACCAAACCCCACAGGTAGAGCTTTAGTTAACATATGGCAGCTTGAACAAAACCACATCACTGGATTTATGTTTGTACCTCTCATAACCTACAAACACAAATCTTCAGATGATTCAGACCTCACACCACATGGGCTGGGAAAATTAGGTCAAATGAACTATTTGAGAAATGCAGTATGAGAATCATGGAAAGTACTGATAATAATAAGAAACATCAGTACATATATTACACAATGTTCATTAAGCAATTTATATGACTGATCTTCGGTATTCTGATAACAAAAAATTCAAAACACTATGATCTGTTCACAAGATTGCGCCAATGTCTGTCCCAGTGCTTGTGGGGTAAAATGGCTGATTTTTGGCACTTTATGGTTTGCTGAATCATTTTGATTGGGTAGGTGATTCGTAAGATGTTGCCATGTGAGCATGGAAGGATTAGGTTTGTGATATCAGGACACAATGTGTGAAGCATTTTTAACTGATTTATGAAAGGATCATGTTTGACTGACGGTAATATTTTTGGACAACACCATTACCATTACCATGTACATGAAGTTAAATAAAAAAAGAATATAAAAGAAAAGTAGCCACAGACTTTATCTGCCTTCAACTAATGACAGAAGCTGTCCGATATTCAGATAGAGTGTTGTGTGTGTAACAGTCTATTGGGGGCGCTCTTTGCCAGTTAAGTTCATAAACAACTGAAGGGACTTACCAGCCTAAGAGGAGCTGATCTATGAATGCTGCTGTTGCCACATTTGTGTTGCTGTAACCAGAAAGCTAAACACCCCTCCAATTTCCCCCTGCAATGCAGGAAACCCATGGGAACTTTAGGGGATTATCAGTCCAATAACTAAACCTAACTGGCACACTGCCCTGTATGGCATGCTCATAAAAACAAATGTTTTAATACATAGCCCATATTTACCTTCGAGGTTAAATTTATATATACATAAAGAAAGGTAGATGATGTGTTCTAATTTGAGTATCTTGTATTGTATGTGCTATTGTATAATACATTTGGTGAAAATAAATAACATGAAAGTGCACTGGATACACCACCCCTAGTGAATGTATGTCATGTTAAACACATTGTGTTTGCACTGGACTGCATTCAGCCCACTGAATAAATTAGTTGCAATGTTTCTTATACTTGTACTGCAAAAAATAAATAAATAAATGTTGTGTCTAACAAAATTCTAAGAATAGGCCAATTAAAAATATTTGTTATGTGCTCAGATCAACCGTCCACAGTTTTTTATTTAAATTAAATTACATTTTTCTGTAGGTTGGAAGTTCTCTGTTGTGTTGAAACCGGTCAGGAATGTTGTCACAATCCCAGTGGTTTGCTTAGTTTCAGTTTCACAGATAATTTTAGAAATGAACCATCCTTTATTTTCAATCAGACATTTGTGATGACTCACTGAAGTAGGTCCTTTCAAATAGGTGTACAAAACTCTATAAAAGCCCTGCTAAATTCCCAAGCTGGTCTAGGCTTGTTTATGCTGTTCTAGCTGGTGGAACAGCATAGCCATATTTTTCACCAGGAAAACATAGCTGGTGAAGCTGGTTGACCAGCATAGTCTTGCTGATGAAGCTGATTAAGCGAGTTTAAAAGCCTGGTGGGATCAACAGCGCCCAAAACACAACATAAGCTGGTGACCAGCAATGCTGTTTTTTTCAGCAGGGAGCACTACATTTACATTTATTATTTAGCAGATGCTTTTATCCAAAGCAACTTACAAATGAGAAATACAGCGAAGGACTGTCTTACACCATAAAATTCCATAATTTTCAGAATATGAATGTTAGGGAAAAATACTAATATTGTGACAGTAAAGCTGTATAATTATTGATTAAATGTAAAATAAAGTTTCCAAAGGAGCAACTGTAGTTTACATTTGATCCATCTATCATTTGCTCCCCACCCCCACCATTAAAGTCACAGGACTGTATGCTTGGCTTTGGCTTGGCATCACCAATAAACTGTTGAGATGAAAGTGAAAGAGTGCCGGCTCGGGACTTTCCAGGGTGTGTTTTCATGCTTGGCATGTGATATTTAACCATCCACTGGTGGCGTGGTTATACAATCAAACCAAAAGAAGAACATCCCAATAAAAAAAGAAAAGAAAGAAAAAGAATAAATGCTTTGTAAGGTGAAAAGAAAAAGGTAGATGCGGTAAACATGCACATGCTGCATGCCACACTAAAAAGGATGTCCTGTTTTCTTTAATTAGAGTGATAGTTGCTTCTATGTTGTTTCTTTCTCTCTCTTTTGTTGCATGTTTATGACAAAAGCAAAAGTACCTGAATACCTATCTCCATTTTATATTATCCCCCTGTCAAGCAAGAATATGGCTGCCATTACACTATTGCTTTGTGTTGAGTAACCCCTGTGTGCCCTGCAATTGGTCGTTTAACATTAGACATCATTTCAGCCAGTATTAAAATAACTAAATATTGCAGAATATGTTTGTAAAAAGCGAATCACTTGATTCAACTCATTTTAGCCTCCAATTTGATGTTATACAATCTACATCTAGTTCAAAACCACTTTGGAACTATTAAGTTCATATAATTACAGACGTATCTCTGTACCTAAATAGAAGTGTCTCATAATGAAGGCCGATCTTCACTATACCCTTCATTTCTGGCATTATATTCTCCGATAGGGGGGTGATAAGATAAACATTGTAGTGTGCACCATCAAACAGGTGCAGCCAGGCACAATCGGCACCATGACAACAAGCCATTTGCTGTCACAACAACAAGGAACAATAGGGACTTTCTGACAAAGTAAAGGCCACCTCATTTGGTTTTAACACTGTGGGAAAATGTGTGTCTATAATAGCATTCATCAAAACTAGCATTTCATAGTACTTGAGATTTTCATTAATTTATTAGTGTACAAAGCCACTCGCAAACCCCAAAATGACCCCAGCAAAGTATTACAGAACATAACATACAAGGGCCATATAATTTTTTACCGGTGGACATAGGTTCATTATACTATTTAATTTGAAATTATGTTTGAAAGTCCATAAAGGGCTCAAGGGAGAAACTGGTTTGCCTTGGTTTTCCATATCCATTTATGGGACTCACACGCTCAGACTCACACGCTGCTTCGGCTTTGGGCATGCGATTTGTGAAACAGTTGTCACGCTTCACTTGTAAGCATCAAGGAATAAATTCTGACTGGATGAACTTTTTGTTTTTCTCTATTTGTTTGTAGATTAATTAAGAGTGGAAAGTGATTAAAAATGCATAGGCAAAAAGGTGATTGAGAATGAAAGGATGAATAATATTTATTTATTTGGCATATTAGGCCAGCAGAGAAGGCTTCGCTGGCCCTGAGAATTCACCACTGATAAAAAGTAGTATTTAAAAACTAGCACTTGACTGACTTACAAGTTTTTACTTGTTGGCACAAAAATAAACATTGCACTTATACTTCTGCTCTAGTGTTGTACAACTCTGGTACTTATAGAAATTTGGTATGTACAGTAGCACCCCTGACAGCACACGTACATCTTCAAACATCTGTTTGATGTGTGTTTACATCTGGAAAATGTATTTTTTTTTTTTTTTTTTTTTTTTTAGGTTGTTTGCTCATCTGCAATGTGTCTATAAGATGTTATCTCTCACATGTTAATAAGACATTCAGCTGATCCCTTTGAGATGTTTCTGATGTAGAATGTTTGAAAATCTGATCTTTTGAGGATGTTTAGCAGATGTTAAATAGATTGTGATGCTTTCCAGATGAAAAGATCTTAGACATCTCAGAGATGTACTGTGCTATATGGGACTGTTTGTATTGTGTTTTCCCCTCGAATAGTTGTTTCTGAGTGGATTATTCTCATTTGTTAGTCACTTTGGATAAAAGTGTCTGCTAAATGAATAAATGTAAATAATTGTTTTCAGTAAGGAAGGGAAAGGAAATACAAGGGTCCCACACTTAAACACATGCTTTACATAAAGAGAAAGTATGTTTTGAACAAATGACATGTGCTCAGTAATTACTTTCATTATTTATGGCATGACTAGGGAAATTAAAAAAAAACGCCTGTCAACCATTTTATTGTAGCTCTGTGTTAATAAGAAAATGGCTGCTTTTATTTTTCCGCCCTCCTGGGAGTGGCCTGTCCCTGTCGGTCAATGCAAAACAGTACGGTACAATAACAATTGAATTGAATTTAGTGATAGAGATGCCTTTATGTTTCCTTGACTTTTATTCAATGCTATCCCAGCCTCTAGTTTAACTTAAAAGCCTTTTTTTCTTTTTTGGTACTGCAATTTAGTTGAAGAAGATGTTGGAACAGCAAGCAACATAATGCTGTGCCATCAACACAGGAATATGTTTTCATTTTATCCTGCTGGCATTAGGGGGCAGTGAAAAACACCACACGTGTGGCATGAGCCAGGTACAGCGGGCACTAAGCCAAACATTCAAATGCAGAATCAGGTCAAACATCAACAGGGACTTCCTAGCAAGACAGGGCTAGCTTGTTTGTTACTGATATGAACACAAATGAACAAATTCAAATGTGTGTTTGTATTATTTTAGGACTGTTGTAGACTATTTAATATAGAGGGGTGTACTGAAACAGATGTATTTTTAGAGGAGATGATGTTAATATTTTACAATGATCCTTGAGATAAGGGACAAAACATGTTTAAAATCTTTAAAAAGTTTTTATTTTTTATTCTAAATTAATTTGAAATGGATATATTTGTAGACAAAGGTCTCAGTTAACGAACCATGTAAGAGAACAAGTTTTTATAAAAATGCTTTTTTCTGAAAAACATCATGGTTACTTGCATAACCTCTGTTCCCTGGTGGAGGAACGAGACGTTGTGTCGATGTAGTGACACTAGGAGTCACTCTTGGGAGCCCGAGACAGCTCTGGTCTTTGATAAAAGGCCAATGAAAATTGGCGAGTGGTATTTGCATGCCACTCCCCCGGACATATGGGTATAAAAGGAGCTGGTATGCAACCACTCATTCATGTTTTATGCTGAGGAGCCGAGACAAGGTCCGGCCATTTCAGCGGGTAGTTCAGCGTTGTGGCAGGAGGAACACAATGTCTCGTTCCCTCCATCAGGGAACGGAGGTTACACAAGTAACCATGACGTTCCCTATCTGTCACTCACTCGACGTTGTGTCGATGTAGTGACACTAGGGGTCCCTATACAAAACGCCGCAACTGGCTGAACTGTGTTACCTGAACTGGCGGTGTGTGACGGGCAGACAACTGTGTGCCTCGTAGCCAGAGCACCAGGCCGACACGTAACCTCCCCCAACATAGTTATGAGTGTCGAACGGCCCTTTGGGGACAAGTCGACTACCCAAAAGATAGAGAGAGGCTAACCCAGTCGTGGCCTCTTTTCCCCTTCTTTTTTACACTCCCTAAAAAACAAGGGGGATTATCCGACTGGGCCGCCAGGTCTAGTCATGGGGTGTACCTTCCAAGGGGAGAACACCACAGAGACCACACCTAGCCCAAAGAGAGGGGGGGATATTTAAGTGGAAAATACGTCACATGGTCTTGCCGACCATGTGGAGAAGTCTCATGGTAGATCCTACCCAATGGGGGAGGAGTTACTACGAACATGGAGACTGTGGCAGAGGGGGCTGTGCCCAAGGAAGACGCAGTTTGCCAACAGGGAAACGAATTAGCAGAAGATGTACATTGCATGGGGTTACCTTACAGGGAACCGCCACATGCGGAGCACCTACCCCAGAACAGGGCTCTTAGTTAGCATGTGAACTGGGCCGGCAGCGAGTCTTTCCGAAAACTCGACTGCAACAGGGCTCAGAGAAAGTCAACCAGGGAACATAGTTTGTGAACACTACTGGGAATTAATGGCGCATGACTTCAGCTCAGAGGAGGTGAAAGGCACTATTTGCAAGCGATACACCTGGCTGGCTATCCCGGGCTTATCCGCTTGTATTGCGGGCCTGTGTACTGTGCGCGCTCGTTCGTGAGGCGCGCTGTCAATGAGACTGAGTCCAACTCCAAACCCAGAAAAGAGATGCTCTGAACCAGGAGGATGCTCTTTTCCCAGTTGACCCAAAGCCCTAATCGGCTGAGGTGCGAGAGCACCAAGTCCCTGTGTGCACACAACATATCCCAAGAGTGAGCTAGGATTAGCCAATCATCGAGATAGTTGAGAATGCGAATGCCCACTTCCCTTAATGGGGCAAGAGCTGCCTCTGCGACCTTCGTGAAGATGCGAGGGGACAAGGACAGGCCGAAAGGGAGGACCTTGTACTGATACGCCTGACCCTCGAATGCAAACCGCAGGAAGGGTCTGTGTCGAGGTAGAATCGAGACTTGAAAGTACGCGTCCTTCAGGTCTACCGCCGCGAACCGATCTTGATGCCGGACATTCGCCAGAATTAGTTTTTGCATCAGCATCTTGAATGGGAGTCTGTGTAAAGCCCGGTTCAGTACTTGCAGGTTGAAGATTGGCCGCAACCCACCGCCTTTTTTCGGTATGATGAAGTAGGGGCTGTAAAACCCCTTCTTCATCTCGGCCGGAGGGACAGGTTCTATCGCACCCTTCTGTAGGAGGGTGGCGATCTCCGCGCACAAGGTAGCAGCATTTTCATCCTTCACCAAGGTGAAGTGGATACCGCTGAACCTGGGTGGATGCCTTGCGAACTGAATCGCTTAGCCGAGTCGGACGGTCCGGACCAGCCATCGCGACGGATTGGAAAGCGCAAGCCACGCATCCAAGTTCCGCGCGAGGGTGACCAAAGGGACAACGTCGTCGGACTTACCGGCAGGCGGGGTCTCACGACAGGGTGGAGCTCGAGGTGCCACACCATGTCGTGGCCGTGCTGAGTCTAGGGACATCGAAGCACTTACCTGGCTCCTTGTGACCATCCCTGGAACAGCCTGGGACGGGGGAGGAAGAGGCCTGTCCTCGCAACCCATGGAGACTGTCACATCGGGGGCGGATGTGTGCCACAGCTGGGTGCGCAGGGGCGGGGAGACCGCTGCTGGAGCACCAATCCTGCAAGGGAAAAAGGTGGATGGTGGTCGTGATGATGACCATGCACACCGGGCATGTGACCCAGGGAAGGAGGAAACCGCTCTTTTGCTGAACTGTTGGGTACCGCAGCCACTTGGGCATGCGGCGAAATCAAATGAAAAGGCAACAAAAGATTCTCCACCCGGCCCTCCACCGGGGGATGGAGTGGTCTTACTACCAGCTCCAATGCAGTGGGTTTCGTCGACCCTGGGTCACCCGTCGACCCTGGGTCGCCCGTCTCAGGGGCGCTTTGACGATCTTCGAGGGTTCTTGGCGGCTGGCCATGAGACGGGTGGCCACTGCTTCCTGTGGTGGGCTCCACGCCGGGGCCGGGCCGAAGGGGACACCCTTGGCGACGAGCAGATGGGGTGCGGGATCTTGAGCCGCGCCGGGGCAGCATATACCAGATAGCCTCCATCTGCTGCTTCATCGTCGAGAACTGCTGGGCAGAGTCCTCGACGGTGTCACCAAATAGGCCAGCCTGGGAGATGGGGGAAGCAAGGAACCATGTCTTGTCGGCCTCACCCATCACGACCAGGTTGAGCCAAAGGTGGTGCTCCTGGACCACTAATGTGGACATCGTCCACCCGAGAGACCGCGCCGTGACCTTCGTTGCTCGGAGAGCGAGGTCGGTCACCGAGCGCAGTTCCTGCATCAGATCAGGGGTATAACTACCCTTGTGCAGTTCTTTTAGCGCCTTGGCTTGGTGGACCTTCAGGAGAGCCATGGCGTGCAGGGCAGAGGTGGCTTGTCCAGCAGCACTGTAGGCCTTGGCCGTCAGGGATGACGTGAACCTACAGGGCTTGGACGGGAGCTTTGGGCGTCCACGCCAGGTGGCAGCGCTCTGCGGGCATAGGTGCACCGCGAGCGCCTTATCCACCAGGGGAATCGGCGTATAGCCCCTGGCCGCCCCGCCATCGAGGGTAGTAAGGGCGGGGGAACTGAGAAATCGGGACCGGGCAGTAAAAGGTGCCTTCCACGATTTTGTCAGCTCCTTGTGCACTTCCAGGAAGAAAGGCACTGGAGTGGGGCGTGGCTGCTTTGAGCGGCGCCGCGAGCCCAGGAACCAATCATTGAGCCGCGAGGGTTCAGGGGAGAGCGGAGGGTTCCACTCTAGCCCGATGGTTGCGGCCGCCCGGGAAAGCATGTCCATCATCTCTGCATCAGCCTGTAACTGGGCAATTGTGCCCGAAGGGGGAGCCCAGCTGAGGCTTCTGCATCTGACTGGACAAGCCCGATCTCCGATGCTGCGCTCGAGAGCTCATCAGCTTTGCGGGCTCCGAACAAGAGGTCAAACTCGCCGTGAGACGACTGCTGGGGAATGGGAGGTCCGCGGGGGGTACCCGGCGGAGGCGATCCCACTGGGGTCCCCAAATCGCCCCCAGTGCTAGCCGCGCTGGCCTCAAACCCATAGGTATAACGACCAAGGCGGGGCGCCGCTGGGGAAGCCGCAACGTTGCCATGGTCATGTTCTCGCTGTGAGAACATGAACCATCCACGAATGCTGCCTCCTGTGTGGGTCACACCCAGACACGAAAGACAGCGATTGTGACCGTCTGAAGTTGAGAGGTAACGACCGCAACCAGGAATAACACACAATCGGAAAGGCATATTTAAAAAGACGCGTCTTTAAAAAGACGTTCCTTGTGTGCTGCTCTTTTAGAGAAATATACTCTTTCAGGAAAATATACTCTCTTTTTTCTGCCGAAGCGCCCAGGGGCGTTCTCTGCAGTGCACCTGTGCAGAGGAGGGAGAAGACGCTGAAATGCGCTGTCAGATCCAGCAGAGGTGAATGAACAGTCGTGAGAATTCAGTTCAGTGAGCATGACCGTTCGGCTCTGAAGAGAAAATCTGAATGAGTGGTTGCATACCAGCTCCCAAGAGTGACCCCTAGTGTCACTACATCGACACAATGTCAAGTGAGTGACAGATAGGGAATGACATTTATTCACTTCATAACATCTTATTATAATTAGTGTCAGACACACTAAAAATTCTATTTTAATTTGATCCATCCAACGAGAATGTAAGGTCTTTAATTTTCTAATTATAGTGTTCAATAAAGGAGTTAAGTGAAAAAAATATATTCTATATTTTTTTTCTGATTTCACACTATTCTGAAAATTATGAGGGAGTTGACAAAATTGAATGTTTTTCCATCTTAACCAAGTTTTGTACACTGGAGACATTTAGGTTTTTTCCTCAGTTAAAGCTGCCTGCATAACCTAAAATAAAATGCCAAAATGTATCCCACAGTTCTAACAGAAATTATCATAATGGGAATGACGGAGTCGACATGTTGAAGCTTAAGAGACTTAAACATTGTTTGATTACAATATATAAAAATATAAAACTTACCAGACTACGTGTCCTACTGTTGCATCCATCATGAGCAGGAAGTGGGAAAAGGGTACTCAGATTTACAGCTGATCATGACAGTGTCTGATTTATTCAGGATTATAAAAAATCTGACAGACTTGACGCAAAGTGAGGACACAACTTTTATAGTTTTTATGGAAAATATAATTTAAAGTTGACTTTGTGTATTGTGTGATATCTTACAGATTCCTACCTTTCATTTGATATTTATATTTATTAATTTGTTGCATTTTAAACACTTTGTTTGGCAGTTTAATATTGTGACCTCTTGTTGAGGATAGGTTAAGTTACATGTGCTTCCAAGAGCATGAAATTCTAATGAAATTATTTAAAAAAATAAGTAATAAATGCCCTGAGTATACACATTTCCTTTAGATTTAACTTTTCCTGTATTTTTATTATTATGAATTTCTTGATTTTTAACATTAAGATGACTTTTGAATGCAACACATGTTTTGTCCCTAATCTCAAGAATAAGTGTTTAACATTATATTTTGTAAATCATATTCATTGTACAGAGACGATAGTAAGGTATTGACTGTTGGAGTAGTGAAATCACGTGTTTATATTTCATATATGTTTTAATCTCACCCTGCATCATCTCAGCTCATAATATTAGAGTTTGGCATGAACAGTACCATTTCTCTTTAGGGATCATCTTTTTATCTGACATATACTGTAGGTGAAGCTTTAAATACTTTTCAGATCACATGATGACCGATTATTTAACTTTTGCCAACTTCAGGCGCAGATGAACATACCTGGCAACAAGAGAATTTCCTGTAAGTCACATGGTTTCACTTTACCAAACTGCACAGTCACAAAATTGAGGCGGTATCTTCATAAGTTGTGTGACTGTTTGTGTAATGGTTGTTTGGTTGGAGTGGAAAAGGGTAAAACCAAGCGTGAAATAAGCTATTACTGGTTTGTCAAATTTAGTGGAGATTGAAATAATATACAGACACACAATGTGACATCAGGCTTGATACAGTCTGTGTCTTCTTTCCCACCCAATGCACACAACCAGGTAACAATGACGTGGGGAAAAAGAAAGACAGGAGCCTTGGAGGACTCCACAGATATTTAACTTGTGTATATTTTTGATGCAATCATCAGTTGTGTCACAATGAAAATGCAAAAAGTGTCAGCCATTCTGAGACAGCTTGGCACTGGCTCTAACATAAAATGGAGGCCAGATCTTTGCTTTTCACTGTAGTTGGTGGTTAAGTACATTCTGGTACATCTCCATTAACCACCATCTTATGGAGTTTTGTGTTCCTTGCCACAGTCGCCTTCGGCTTGTTCACTGGGGTTCTAAATACAATTATTATTTACTTATTTAGTTAATTATTTATTTTTATACACAATTTACAATCATATTTTTATTAAACTGCACAATGATGACTCTTAGACTTAGATATTACAGTTTCATTTTCTGTTAGAGCATGTTTTCTGTAAATCTGCTTTGAAACAATGTGTTGTGAAAAGCGCTATGCAAATAAAAATTACAACTTGACTTGTGGGAAAAGCATCAAGCAATCACAGCTAAGCGCGATGGGAAACATACATGCACAGCCAGGTGAACAATGCAAAGTTTCCAACAAGAATGGCTTTGGTTGTTTGGTAAACAGTCTGTACTTAACACTTAATGAACACAAAATGTTCATCAAAGTTACCAAACAGCCAGAATGAAAAGCTTTTTGTTCATTAAAATCTTAGCATTTGAAGCCAGATGATCACTGTTTACCATATGTGAACATAAGCTTATGTAGACTATATAGGGAAGCCCAGTGTTAGCTACCTCACTTTTCACTCGTTAATATTTCTCAAATATGAAATATAGGTCATTATATTATATTGAATATTAGTCAGTTTCTGTATAGGCACATACCTTTAGGTCTTGGTTTAAAAAAAAAAAAAGCTATTGAACATTTCCAACATTTATGGCCAGAGAAAACGATTTGTCATCAAGAGCATTTCCAGTAAGTCACATGGTTTCACTTTACCAAACTGCATGATCACATAACTGAACAGGTTTTTTCCCTGTTACAAAACAAAACAGATTAGATATGTATTGATCACAAATGGTATCCACTAGAAATACTACCAGTATATATTACCAGTAGAGGCCCATAGTTTCCATTTAAACCAATACAATTCCCATTATAACCATTAGAATTTCTGAGCTGTTTTTTTTTTTTTTTTTTTCTTCAGCAGGGTTGTGCAGGCATCTTCCATACACAGCGTTGGGGAGTAACGGAATACATGTAATGGATTTACATATTTAAAATACAAAATATAAGTAACTGTATTCCACAACAGTTACAATTTAAATCATTGGTAATTAGAATACAGTTACATTCAAAAAGTATTTTGATTACTTTGCATTTTATTGTCATTTGTTTCATTTAATATTTAGTCCTTTCAGATGGAAAACATTTATACATATAAATGATGTGATCCAAAGTGCATTTGAACAGCAGTGAAACACTTTCTTATGATGTGTCACATTCATACGAGCAGACAGAGAAGTAAGTTTAAAATGTTATTTCTAGCCATTTTACATGCATGTTACCAGGCACGATCATATTTTTTTATCAAGAAAATTCATGTTAGATCATAATTTTTTTTCTAGTAAGACCTTTGATATTAGGGCAAAAATCATATTCTTGATAATAATTTTTTTATTGTTTTCCTGTAAAAATATCTAAAAATCCTTAAAACAAGATCAATTTGATTAATCTTGTTTTAGAAACAACACTGCATAAGATATTTAGGTTTTTCAGAGAATGTATTTTTAACATGTGTATTTTGTCTTACTGTACTGGCAGAGTTTTTATAGTCAAAACAAGTGAAAAAATCTACCAGTGCTGAAGAAGTAATCCAAAGTATTTAGAATACGTTACTGACCTTGAGTAATCTAACAGAATACGTTACAAATTACATTTTACGGCATGTATTCTGTAATCTGTAGTGGAATACATTTCAGAAGTAACCCTCCCTACCATGTCCATGCATGACATGAGAGGTGGTGCAAACCTGTGTCAGCACAAACGCTTCAGCTCAATGTATCTCTGAATGAGGCAATTACTGAAATGTATTCCATGTTGAATGGAAGTGATAACTGATAAAACCATTAACAAAACAAAATGGTGTGTATTTCTCCATGAATTTCACCATGATTTGTGTTGCAATGAAAACACAAAAGGTGACAGTCATTTTGAGACATGTGGCACCATCATTAAAGGTGGCCAGATAATTTGCCTTTATTTTTCTGCTGCTGTCTTCTTCGCTGTAGTTGGTGGTTACATTACAAGTACATTGAGGGCATACTACAAGGCATGTACTGCTAGGTGTGGCAAACACACACATGCACCAACAATGCAAACTTACAGAAATGACTTGGGTTGTTTGGTGGCTTGTGCACAGCATATTAACATGGGCTGTGTCTCGTTTGGAAGGATGTGTCCTCCGGAGGTCGCATTTGTTGGCCACATATGTCATCGAGGCTGTCTCGTTTCATAAAAGTGAGCAGGACACTTCAAATGCAGCCTTCTAATGTGACCTTCTTTAATAGGAATTTGGAGGATGCATGAGGTGTATCCTTCATGGGCACTCACAACCCACAATTCTTTGCTTCAACGGAAATGTCTAAAAAAAATGACACCAATTTGCCCGTTCAAAAGCAAGTAATGTTAATTCCCAAGTTGAAGTATCTCAGTAGATGGGTGCAGAGTATATAATATGTATAATTATATTAATATATAATTAAATTAAAGTATTAGACTAAAAGTACACCTGTAAAATCTATTTTCTTTTCTCTTTACATCATTATAACTCTCCTAAAATGTACCTCATACATTCCCTTTCAAAGGGACTTTGTTCTCTTGTCACTCAAAGCGCTCGCGCTTGTTAAAGAGTGGCGTGCTGTCATAGCAACCATGATACGTTGTGTTTCCATTTGTCCTACCAAGGCCGTCTCGTTTAAACGAGGCTTGTTTAAAGGAGGACGCTCGGTATACTGCAGCCTTCAGAGGACGCATCCTACCTAGCATGCAGCCTTCGAAACGAGACACAGCTACAGTGTTCTTCAAAGTTGGCAAACAGCTAGTATAAAAAAATGTTGTGTTCATCAAAATCTATAAATTTACCCAATATTAATAAAATGATATTAATAACTTGTTTTCAATACTGATACACAATCTAGTCACATTTTAGCAATGTCAGCAATGTTTTCTTGCATTGTCTTGGCTAAAGTTGGCATGATCTCTGCAAGTGTAGTTATTTTCTGAGACATCATAAATTCTTTAAACAGTACAACAGAATTTCAGATCATTTCAGGTCACATAACTAAACTCAGCAAAAAAAGAAACGTCCTCTCACTTTCAACTGCTTTTATTTTCAGCAAACTTAACATGTGCAAATATTTGTATGAACATAAAAAGATTCAACAACTAAGACATAAACTGAACAAGTTGTGACTAACAGAAATTGAATAATGTGTCCCTGAACAAAGGGGGGGTCAAAATCAGAAGTAACGGTCAGTATCTGGTGTGGCCACCAGCTGCATTAAGTACTGCAGTGCATCTGCTCCTCATGGGCTGCACCAGATTTGCCAGTTCTTGCTGTGAGATGTTACCCTACTCTTCCACCAAGGCACTTGCAAGTTCCTGGACATTTCTGCAGGGAATAGCCCTAGCCCTCACCCTCCGATCCAACAGGTCCCAGATGTGCTCAATGGGATTGAGATCCGGACTCTTCGCTGGCCATGGCAGAACACTGACATTCCTGTCTTGCAGGAAATCATGCACAGAACGATCAGTATGGCTGGTGGCATTGTCATGCTGGAGGGTCATGTCAGGATGAGCCTGCAGGAAGGGTACCACATGAGGGAGGAGGATGTGTTCCCTGTAATGCACAGCGTTGAGATTCCCTGCAATGACAACAAGCTCAGTCCGATGATGCTGTGACACACCACCCCAGACCATGACAGACCCTTCACCTCCAAATCAATTCCGCTCCAGAGTACAGGCCTCGGCGTAACGCTCATTCCTACGATGATAAACACAAGTCCGACCATCACCCCTGGTGAGACAAAACCGTGACTCGTCAGTGAAGAGCACTTTTTGCCAGTCCTGTCTGGTCCAGCGAAGGTGGGTTTGTGCCCATAGGCGACGTTGTTGTTGGTGATGTCTGGTAAGGACCTGCCATACAACATGCCTACAAGCCCTCAGTCCAGCCTCTCGTAGAGTATTGCGGACAGTCTGAGCACTGATGGAGGGATTGTGCATTCCTGGTATAACTCGTGTTACACATGGTCTGCCACTGTGAGGACGATCAGCTGTCCTTCCTGTCTCCCTGTAGCACTGTCTTAAGTGTCTCACAGTATGAACATTGCAATTTATTGCCCTGGCCACATCTGCAGTTGTCATGCCTCCATGCAGCATGCCTAAGGCATTTTCACGCAGATGTGCAGGGACCCTGGGCATCTTTCTTTTGGTGTTTGCATGGAAAATATTGTTTAAACACTTTACAATAAAGATCTGTAAAGTTATTTGGATTTTTACAAAATGATCTTGAAATACAGTGTCCTGGAAAAGGGACATTTCTTTTTTTGCTGAGTTTACAATCCTGCCTGGCAAATCAAACAAACAGGACTGGTCACAAGAGCATTCCTATAAAGTCACAAGGTTTCATGGTGCCAGCTCTGAACCATTAGGCTACTGTTTTAATCCATGCTGACATAAATAACACAAAACAGGATTATTAAAATTCTTTATTTTTATATACATAGTAGGCTATACATGCACATTCATTCTGAGATGGGTTGATTTCAGATATAGGTATAATTTCTTAAAGATTAATCATTGCTCTTTTTGTGACTGTGAATACTAAATGATACATGGCTTGTAGATGTACAAAAATAGGGGGAAGAGTTGATTTTATGTACTGAATCCTGAATTAGCATAGTGAATCACAATTAAGTTTAGCTCAGTATGAGGTCTTTACTTAAAACAGCATGTTAACGCATTTTTAATGCCTAATAGCGTTTTCGGTAACACTTTACAATAAGGTTCAAAACATGTTTTGTTAACAAACATGTTAACATTCCCATTAAAAAGTTTTACTCAAAGAAATGAACTGTAATTTTGAAACATATGTATAAAATCATGAACACTCACAGAGATAATGACTCTAGTCATATCAGTAACCTTATAAAAGCTGTTTTATTCGACATGGTGTAGGGGTGCCCTCATGGGGGCTGCCATTTTAGAATCACATGACCATCTGAAAACTACTTGCTTAATCTCAGTAACTGTTTTGAAATTGGAAACTTTCATTCTTGGATTAAATGAATCATGGCTGATTGTGAATAGTGAATTTCTACAATAGCATCTGTAACTGAAAACTATTAATTTTGAATGATGCTGCATCCACACCACTAGGTGTCACTGTAAGTCCAAAATGACACAAACAAAAAGTTACTGAGTGCACCTTTAACATGAACTAACATAGAACAATTTTTAAGTAACAATACTTTTACAGCATTTATTAATCTCATTTAATGTTAATTTCAACATACTTTATACTAATACATTTTTTAAATCAAAAGTTGTATTTGAAAACATTAGTTAACTAACATGAACTAACAATGAACAATTGTATTTTTTATTAACTAACATTACCTAAGATTATTAAATGCTGTAAAATATATATTGTTCATTGTTAGTTCATGATATCTAATTAAATAATGTTAACTAATGGAACTTTATTGTCAAGTGTTGCCGCATTTTCATTTCAATGTTAAGGACAACAGCAAAAATCCAAGTACTAAATGATTTCTCTTATTAGCTTGTAATTAGGACATGAAGCTTTCCTTCGGTTTTGCAATGTAGTAGAAAAGAGGGAAAAGTGAAAGTGAGCTAGTCGCTTTATAAGCTTCAAATGAATAGTAGCATAGAAACAGAGGAATAAAGTTGCCATTAGTATTTTGTGCTCAGCATCGACAGTTCCTACTAAAAAGTGTCCAAATACAACATTGGTAGACCTTATAGCATTTAGGTTTTAGGAAGAACATTGAATCAGTCTGCCATGCTAATTTAACCCTGTGGTTCCCAATCAGAGTTCTGGAAGCCCCCCAACACTGCACATTTTGTATACATTTATACCTTTTTTGACACACCCACTAATGAGCTGATGAGTTTAATCAGGTGTGTTTGATTAGGGAGATATCCAAATGTGTAGTGTTGGGGGGCTTCCAGGAACAGGGTTGGGAACCACAGGGTTAACCAGTGTTGGGATAGTTACGCAAAGAAAGTAATCCACTGCAAATGTCTTATTACTTTACAGATTACTTCACTGAAAAAAGTAGTCACATTACTTCACTTTTAAGTTACTTTCTAAAACACTTTTTACAGAAAATAATTTCTGCTCAACTAATTCAAAATAATGTCTATATTTCCTCCTTGTTTATTGTCACAGCAATTCATCCACTCATTTCTCCCTTAAAATGACTCATTAAGGGGCTTGTTATAGAAATAAGTGTAATCCATTTTAGAAATAAGTGTAATCCAAGTAATGAATTTAAAAGTAATTGAAAGTCAGTAACTGTAATCTGATTACAAGAGTTCAAAATGTAGTGTTACACTGCTTTTGGACTAAAAAGTAATAAGATAATTGTAACTAATTACTTTGTAATCAGATTAAATGCAACATTGCATATAACAAGCAAGATTTGTTTTTGAAAAAAAGTGTTTATTGTTTCTTCAATGCTGTAAATCATCAGCAGAAAGTGAACAATGCTGATTTTCAAAAACAGTGCAAAAGAGTGATACAGGTCCCCAACATTCTCCTAAAACACTTTAATCCAGCCGGTCTCTTGCATGTGGTGCACTGCAAGAGAACTGCATTGTTATATGGACTTATGAAGGTATGAGTTTTGGTGGACTGTTAAATGGCCAAAGTTAAGCTTAAAATAAAACATTTAGAGTCACTTTTAATTGCTGCTAATTTTCAAATGCGGGCATAGCATTTGAAGCTGCAATCCTTCATTAAAAATCAAGGCAAAAAAACAAAACAACTATAACAATCTTTTTAATCAATAAAATGTTTCTGTTATTGTTTTTTTCACTTAATGTTTACTGTTCCTCCAGAGTAGACATCCTTATGTGTGGCATGAAATATTGCTCTCTGGGCCAAGTCATAGGCCTCTGGCACCGTCAGGTCATAGCAATAACCGTCCATCACACCATAGTCATAGGAGTTCCCAGACCCCATGGAGAACATGTTCCCACCCAGTCGCAACCCGCTGTCATCAACATAGTATAACCCTGGACAACATAGTATAACCCTGGACCCTAAAATGATCAGTTTTGACATTGTAATTGCATAAACTAGATGCTTATGTTGTAATAATGTACAAAGTTAAAAGACACTGTAATTTTACTTTTTTTTTTTTTTACATGTGTAATAAAATAAATAAATAAATAAAAATAAATAAATAAATAAAAACTTGCCTTCTTGTCCCATCCACAGATCATAGTACCCATAGAAAGGCCCCTGCCCCTATAATTGGCCACTATATTAGCCAGTAGTTTAGAGGCAGCAAATACAGATATCCTTTCCTTGTTCCTCAGCGTGAAAATCCTGAAGGAAAATTTGTAGTTGCTGATATGTCAGCCCTCTGAAGCTCTCACAGTGAGGGTAACTGTCTTCAAAGGGAATAAGGCATAGGGATGATCAATTCTTAATTGAACGCAGGAGTTGGATGCGCAGAAAGTGCCTTGAGTTTTTATTCATTCATACATTCATAATCCATTCTATTGCAGAGAATTCTATTTTTTTGCCAGTTTGGTTATGTACAGCACAAGTATTCTTTATTCTTCTGTTTAGAGTATTGTTATTCAAAACATTCATATATTGTGATGTTTTACCAGCTTGTTTATAATTTATCTGCATTGGACTTGGCCAACAGCTCCAGCCTTATTATCTTCCCCGTCCATCTAAACGATAAACATTTAGTTTGAAAAGGACTATGTCTTTGTTGCTTTATCTGGGCTGTGATGTAAACTAAAGCCTATTGGCTATTTAAAAAAAGCAATGAGTCCTTCAATATGTCCTGTCCCACCTTCTGAGTTTCAGTGGAACATATTGTCAACACAGCGAAGAAAAATCACAGGCAGTTCATAGAGACTGGTGTATATATCAGAATCTCAGCAGCAAAATTATTTAGTGCAGATTCATAGCCATTGTTACTGTATAAAAAAACTTCTTCCACATGTCTGTTACCTTCTGGTGCAAATATTTGTGCTGGTAGTTCTGCAATCGTTGTCCATCTAACAGAATCTGTCCCTGCTGAGGCTGATAGAATCTCTCCAGCAGAATCACACAAGTGTTTTTCCCTCCGCCTGACATTCCCACCAGAGCAGTCATCTGACCTGCCTTCAACTCCAGAGTGAAGTTCTAAAACAATCAAACACATGTAACTTTAAACTGCCTACAGGGCTGAAATAAGGCTGCATTTTAAGCAACAAAAACCTCTATTTTGGAAAGACCTTAATTTTGATATGTGTAACTGTTTAGAAAATAAACTTACATTTGATTTATTTCCTTAGCTGACACTTTCCTACTCAAAGGACTATAATACAATGCGCAAATGATGTTATGGCGTAGTGGGCTAAAGCACATATCTGGTAATCAGAAGGTTGCTGGTTCAATCCCCACAGCCACCACCATTGTGTCCTTGAGCAAGGCACTTAACTCCAGGTTGCTTCAGGGGGATTGTCCCTGTAATAAGTGCACTGTAAGTTGCTTTGGATAAAAGTGTCTGCCAAATGCATAAATGTAAATGTTAACAGCAAATACCAAAAAAGGTAGCTTATAATGTGCATCACTTGCTAAGATAAGGCTTAACCAGAAAAAACCCATAACAACTGCAAGTGCAATGGAATGTCAAGTAATGTCAAATTAACTGTATCAGGGTTTCCTCACCATTTTTCGCATTTTATTATTTCATATTATAATTTGTTTTGATTATTTAAGTGACTTTTTCAGACCTGGAAATAAAAATATTTCCCTTGACCGTGGGAACCATGATACATCTCAATCACTAAAACACAAGAAAGGTTTGTTGTATCTGTTGTTAGCATGAGATTTAACGTTGAGATTTTTTTAACAGCTGCTCTTTAAGCGTTTTATAACCTGTTTTATAACAAATGACAGAATAACTTAAAAGAAAAACACCTTATTCACTTTTTACAGTTGGACCTAGTGTTATTAAAAGCAGGTTCCTGGAGGGCTGGTTGATCAGAGCAAGTTGGGTAGGAGAAGGTGATGTTGTTGAAAGTGACATGGCCAGCAAGATGTTCAGATTGTAGATTACCATCCATGGTCACTTGTGGTTTCCTGTCCAGGTACTCAAAAACTTTTAGCGGCTGCACCTACAAAGGTTTTTGGAGCTTCAAAAGTTTGGCACCCATTCACTTGCATTGTATGGACCTACAGAGCTGAGATATTCTTCTAAAAATCTTCATTTGAGCAGACAGACAAAAAGAAAGTCATACACATCTGAGATGGCATGAGGGTGAGTAAATGATGAGAGAATGTTAATTTTTGAGTGAACTATTCCTTTAAGGTAACAATAGTACATTATCACTTATTACAGTGTACAGTGATCACAGATTTCTCTGTGATGAAAGGAGTTCTAACCCTGATGTACATTCCCAGGTCTCCCTGATACAGGATGAAGGACACAAGGTTTCTTGTACTCATATGTCCTGCTTTGATGAACTGACGACCATAGTACAGCATCAGGACTTGAATTCCTAATTGCATTAACTGATAGAATGGTCAGGGAGTTAGTTTCATAAAGATTATGAATATAACTTACACAGCTTGTGAAGCTTAGTTTGAAATGGCAATGAAATATTAAAGCTGATGTGTGCAGTTTGTTTCATGTTAAAATACTGTCTCTTATCCCAGCTTAATACGGAGAGACAACTATAAGTAAACCATTCGCTGGTTGATTTCTCTGAAAAGTGTAAACACTGTGGCTCTGTGGCACTATCAAACAATGATCTCTTTGTTTTAAGTGGCATATCCAGCCCGACACAGTGACATTAACTCAAGGAATGGCATGAGTTTGGGGCAGGACTATCAGTTAGTTCGACCGATGGTAAACAGAGGAAGTATTCGAAAATCTGTTTGAAAACAGTGTTTATTTTTGCAATTCCATTTGGTGACACTAGTGACGCAGAAATTACACACTTCAACGTAATGTTTATAGTTGTGCTTATCAAATGAACAGGTGAATGATTTATGTAAATATATTAGAAATGTAACAAAACCAAATGACACTCTCCCAAGCATATATATATATATGTATGTATGTATGTATGTATAACACAGACAAAATAAAATATTACACAAGAACATGGTTTATTTAGAGTTCTCCTTGAAGATTTATTTATATAAAACCTTCATTAAGCAAGGTTCGAGGAAACAAATACGATAAACTCAAAATCAGATGCCTGAAATTTGATTTTGTAACTTTATGAAACTTGACTGGCATGCCACCTGTAAGATATGTATTGTCTCTGAATAGAGTGACTTCATAAGTTTACCAGACCTCATAGTGTGTGTTGTAAATCTTTTGAGAAATGGCAATCAACGGGGCTTCAATGAAAGTGACCATAGTGAGTTTCCAGGACAAGCTGACAATCAGACAGAGTACGCCCACACTCTTGATAATACTCCGCAGTAAGATGTTCACATTCATCGCCACCGATTGGCTCAACAGCTTGGTGTCGGTGCACAGATGTGAGGTTAAGTCCCCTGACAACAGAGAAAAATATATGATAGGTTCAATAAAAGGAAGAGAAGAAAACTTCAGCTAATTAGTTAATTGTCTAGACATCTAGACATTTATAACAAAAACACAGTGATAAACCAACCACTAAACCAAAACCGACAGCTCAAAAATGAGAAAGATGGCTTACATGAAGCTGTTTGCTTGATAATGTTCTCCCAGTATGTCTAAGACTTTCCCCATGTAAAATGGAATGAACATGTCACCTTTTAAATAATAAAAATATATAAATAAAGAAATTAAAACAAATTATAGCTTTAAACCTAATGTTGAAAAGTCTCTAACCCTCAAAATTCGTACTTACATACGACAGCTAGAGCGAGAAATACAAACACTCCGATCGGTAAGAGCATGTCGGGTTTACAAAAACCGACCACTCGCATGAAGAGTGCCCAGTTTCTCTTTTTCGTCTCCACGCATTGGTATTCGTTGGTATATACTAATTCTTTGCAATGGTAGTTTTAGCAAGGCAAATCCACTACAGTTTTCCAGCTGCATGTTCATGAGGAGCATCAGTCCGCTTTCAGACACATCTGAGACTTATGCACTTCATACCTGCTATGATCCAGAGTTGAGCCAGGATGGATGGACCATTGCTATTCTTCAGAAATAAATGTATGCTGTAATGGAGCACACAGCTCAGCACCAGGTCCAAAAGCAGTGTTTTGACATGTTGCATTTTAAGCCCCATTACGCCATGTTAAATAAAATCTATTTGTTAATACACTATATTGCCAAAAGTATTCGCTCATCTGCCTTTAGACACATATGAACTTAAGTGACATCCCATTCTTAATCCATAGGGTTTAATATGACGTCGGCCCACCCTTTGCAGCTATAACAGCTTCAACTCTTCTGGGAAGACTTTCCACAAGGTTTAGGAGTGTGTTTATGGGAATTTTTGACCATTCTTCCAGAAGTGCATTTGTGAGGTCAGACACTGATGTTGGACGAGAAGGCCTGGCTCGCAGTCTTCGCTCTAATTCATACCAAAGGTGCTCTATCGGGTTGAGGTCAGGACTCTGTGCAGGCCAGTCAAGTTCTTCCACACCAAACTCGCTCATCCATGTCTTTATGGACCTTGCTTTGTGCACTGGTGCGCAGTCATGTTGGAACAGGAAGGGGCCATCCCCAAACTGTTCCCACAAAGTTGGGAGCATGGAATTGTCCAAAATCTCTTGGTATGCTGAAGCATTCAGATTTCCTTTCACTGGAACTAAAGGGCCAAGCCTAGCTCCTGAAAAACAACCCCACACCATAATCCCCCCTCCACCAAACTTCACAGTTGGCACAATGCAGTCAGACAAGTACCGTTCTCCTGGCAACCGCCAAACCCAGACTCGTCCATCAGATTGCCAGATGGAGAAGCGTGATTCGTCACTCCAGAGAATGTGTCTCCACTGCTCTAGAGTCCAGTGGCGGCTTGCTTTACACCACTGCATCTGACGCTTTGCATTGCACTTGGTGATGTATGGCTTGGATGCAGCTGCTCAGCCATGGAAACCCATTCCATGAAGCTCTCTACGCACTGTTCTTGAGCTAATCTGAAGGCCACATGAACTTTGGAGGTCTGTAGCAATTGACTCTGCAGAAAGTTGGCGACCTCTGCGCACTATGCGCCTCGGCATCCGCTGACCCCTCTCTGTCATTTTACGTGGCCTACCACTTCGTGGTTGAGTTGCTGTCATTCCCAATCGCTTCCACTTTGTTATAATACCACTGACAGTTGACAGTGGAATATTTAGTAGCGAGGAAATTTCACGACTGGACTTGTTACACAGGTGGCATCCTATCACAGTACCACGCTGGAATTCACTGAGCTCCTGAGAGCGGCCCATTCTTTCACAAATGTTTGTAGAAGCAGTCTGCATGCCTAGGTGCTTCATTTTATACACCTGTGGCCATGGAAGTGATTGGAACACCTGAATTCAATTATTTGGATGGGTGAGCGAATACTTTTGGCAATATAGTGTATCTATTAAAATGAGAAGGGTGAGAAAAAAAGGTAATGGCCTCTTTTATCGTAGATGACAATCCATAGACCATGTTATGTTTTTTCACAATCACATTTTCTGTTTTCAGTCTGAGACAGTTTCAGTTTCATTTAGACCATAGGGAGTTCCTTCCAAGGGGAGTCATCTTCATTTGTGCTAATGAGTTATAGTTTGAGTGTTATGGTTTAAGTTTGATCTTTACAATTAAGTGATTGGTGTCATGGAAAAGGTCAAAGGGCAGACCAGCAGAAAATAAGACTTCATAAGTCAAAATATTTAGCAGCATTCATCAGCATCTGACTGATACACTATATACTCAATCTGCAGCCTGTAGGCCCTCACTCTTTGAAAATATTTTATCCCCACTGAAATATTGTATCCTCTAATCAAATAATTAAATGTCAATTCTTATTTAAATGAATTTAAATATAATCAATATTTTCAAGCGAGAGTCGGTAAACTGTCATATTGAGAATCAGTTCTGTCTGTATCTTTATAAGGGATTATAATTGTTTCACACCAAACACATAAGTGGTAAATTGCAAAAGCAGACACACACATAGTGACAGAATATTTACAAGGACAGCGTTTCAGCATTTCACAAGCGTTTCAAGGTCATTTCTGAGTTGTTCATTAAGAGCTATTACAAACTTGATTGTTGTGAAATTTAAAAATGACACACATCCTTGGTTATTAATCCACATACAGTAAAACTGAACACAAACTCTTGTGTGTAAGGTGTAAGCTGCTTAATCAAAGTTAAAAATGTACTAAAATATAAAGCGCTTTTTGTCTGGCTTTCACTGTGTGTTTAACATATGTTTTCAAACGGCAGATGAGTAGTTTGCGTCATGTTTTAATGTTCTACATCAAAGCCTATATTGAAAACAACTG